>NW_007246113.1:305818-344207 GCF_000164805.1 Carlito syrichta | reverse complement strand
GTTCCCTTTTCACCACATTCTCTCCAGCATCTGTTATTTTTTGAGTTATTGATAATTGCCTTTCTGACTGGAGTTAGGTGGTATCTCAGTATAGTTTTATTTGCATCTGCTTGATGACTAGTGAGGTTGAACTTTTCTTCATGTGTCTGTTGGCCACTCGGATGTCTTCCTTTGAGAAATGTCTGTTCATATCTTTGGCCCACTTTATAATGGGGTTGTTTGTTTTTTTCTTTTCAGCATGTTTGAGTTCCTTGTAGATCCAAGATGTTAGGCCTTTGTTAGACCTGGAGTTGGAAAATACTTTTTCCCAGTCTGTAGGCTGTCTCCCTGCTCTCTTGATGGTTTCTTTGGCTTTGCAGAAGCTTGTCAGTTTAATGAGGTCCCACTTGCCTATCTTATCTCCTGTGACCTGTGCGTTTCGGGTTTTGTTCAGGAATTGGATGCCAGTTCCAATTTCCATAAGGGTGTGTCCTGCATTTTCTAAGGTTCTTATGGTTTGAGGTTTTACATTCAGGTCTCTGATCCATTTAGAGTTAATTTTTGTGTATGGGGACAGATAGGGGTCTGGTTTGAATCTTCTGCATGTGATCGGCCAGTTTTCCCAGCACCATTTACTGAATAAGTTCTCCTCTCCCCAGTGGTAGGTGGTAGAGGCTTTGTCGAAGATGAGTTGGTTAAGACATTGAGGTTTTTCTTCTGGAATCTCAATTGTATTCCATTGGTCTATATGCCTGTTCCTGTACCTATACCAAGCTGTTTTGATTATTGTAGCATTATGGTAAAGTTTGAATTCTGGTAGTGTGATACCTCCTACTTTGATTTTATGCTGAGGATTGTTCTGGCTATTCTAGGTCATTTGCGTTTCCATATGAATTCCTGTATTGTTTTTTCTAGCTCTGAGAAGAATGTTGCTGGTAATTTGATGGGTATTGCATTAAATCTGTAGATTGCTTAGGTAAGATGGACATCTTCACAATGTTGATTCTTCCCAGTCCATGAGCATGGGATATTTTTCTACTTGTGTCATCTTTGATTTCTTTGAGCAGTGTTTTGTAGTTTTCATTGTAAAGGTCTTTCATGTCTCTGGTTAGGAAGATGCCAAGGTATTTCTTTTTTGTGTGTGTCTATTGTGAATGGGATTGTGCTTTTTATTGGGGTTTCTGTTTGTTTATTATTGGTGTAAAGAAATGTGATTGTCTTTTGTCATTTATTTTATACCCTGAGACTTTGCCAAAGTCCCATATCAGTACAAGAAGGCTTTTGACAAATTCTCTTGGGATTTCAAGGTACACAATCATGTCGTCTACAAGGAGAGATAACTTGACTTCCTCTTTTCCTATTTGGATACCCCTGATTGCCTTCTCTTTTCTGATTGCTCTAGTCAGGACTTCCAATACTATACTGAACAGGAGGGGAGAGAGTGGGCATCTTTGTCTTGTTCCAGTTATTAAGGGAGATGGTTCCAATTTTTGTCTGTTTAGGAGTATGCTAGCTGTGAGTTTCTCATTACTATTTTGAGGTATGTTCCACATATGCCTAGATGTTCGAGTGTTTTTATCAAGAAGGGGTGCTGGATTTTATCAAAAGCTTTTTCTGCATCTAATGATATAATCATGTGGTTTTTGTTCTGATGTCTGTTGATGTATTTAATTACATTTATTGTCTTGCAAATGTTGGGCCAGCCTTGCATCCCAGGGATGAATCCTACTTGTTCATGATGGATAATTTTTGACATGTGTTGTTGAATCCAGTTTGCTAGGATCTCGTTGAGAATTTTTGCATCAATGTTCATCAAAGATATTGGTCTGTAGTTCTCTTTCTTTGTTGGGTCTTTACCTCGCTTGGGTATCAATGTGATGTTAGCTTCATGAAATGATTTGGGGAGGGTTCCATCTTTCTCAATCACCTGGAATACTTTCAGTAGGATTGCTATCAGCTCCTCCTTAAATGTCTTATAGAATTCTGCTGGAAAGCCATCTGATCCAGGGCTTTTTTTTTGTAGGTAGTTTTCTTATTACATAGTCAATTTCCTGGATTGTTATTGGTGTATTTATGGTCTCAATTTCTTCTTTTTTCAACTTAGCCAGGTTGTATGGTATTAGAAAGTCTTCCATTTCCTTAAGATTTTCAAGTTTGTTTCCATACAAGTGTACATAGTTGTCTCTAATAATCTTTTGTATTTCTTCGAAGTCAGATGTGACTTCATCTTTTGTGTTTCTGATTGTATTTCTTTGGACTTTTTCTCTTTTTTTCTTGGTCAGTCTAGCTAGGGGGCCATAGATCTTGTTTATCCTTTCAAAGAACCAGCTTTTTTTGTTTCATTGATTTTTTGTATTATCTTTTTGTCTTCAATGTCCCAGATTTGGGCTTTTATTTTGGTGATCTGGATCCTTCTGCTGAAGTTAGGGTTTTGGTGGTCTTGATTTTCTAGCTTCCTAAGGTGACTTGTTAGGCTGTTACTTTGTGATCCTTCCATTTTCTTCATGTGTGTTTGTAGAAATATGAATTCCCCTGTTACTACAGCTTTCATGGAGTCCCAGAGATTTTGGTAAGATGTCTCTTCATTTTCATTTGTTTCCAGGTATCTTTTTATCTCTGTTTTTATTTCATTGTTGACCCAATGTTGTTTAGCATCATGCTATTTAGTGTCCACATCTTTGTAGGTTTGGGGGGAACCTTGTTGTTATTGATGTTTATTTTTATTCCACTGTGGTCCAAGAAGGTGCATGACAAAATTTCAATCTTTTGAAATTTCTTTTATGATTTATGGCCAAATATGTGGTCGATCTTAGAGTACGTTCCATGCGGTGATGAGTAGAATGTATATTCTGTGGTCGTTGGTTGGAGTGTTCTGTAGGTATCAGTTAAGTCCATTTGGTCAAGAGTCACATTGAGGTTCTGGATCTCGTTCCTGATTTTTTGTCCTGATGATCTGTCGAGGGTTGTCAGTGGGGTATTAAAGTCCCCATCTATGATAGTGTTAGAGTCAATATCTATCTTGAGTTTTCCTAGAAGCTGCTTTATGAAAGTTGACGCTCCTATATGGGTGCATAATGTTTAGGATAGATATTTCTTGTTGATGGAGTGAACCTTTTATCATTATGTAGTGGCCTTCTGTGTCTTTGCTAATTTTTATAGCTTAAATGGTATTTTGTCTGAAATTAGGATTGTGACTCCTCCTTTCTTTTGTGTTCCATGCACCTGAAAATTTGTTTCCCATCCTCTTACTTTGAGTCTGTGCATGTCCTTTCCAGTGAGATGGGTCTCTTGAAAGCAATATATTGTTGCCTAGTGATATTTTATCCATTTTGCCATTCTATGTCTTTTCACTGATGCATTGAGTCCATTCACATTCAGGCTAATTATTGAAATGTGAGAGATGGTCCCTATCATAAAGTTCTTATAGAGTTGTTGTTCTTCCTCTTTGATTGTTGTCTTTCTCTTGGTTTTGTGGTTGGTTCATGTGTGTTTTACTCTTTTTCCTGTACTCTCGTGAAGAGCGTTGTTCTTTTTTCCTTTTCTTCCGTTTTTAGTACTTTCTTAAGTGTTTCTTGTAGAGGTGGTCTGGTGGTAGCATAAGTTCTTAGGGATTGGATATCTGGGAAAGATTTTAATTCTCCCTCACTGATGAAGCTTAGCTTGGCTGGGTAGATTATTCTTGGTTGAAATTGTTTATCGTTTAGAACTTGAAGATAGGGCTCCAAGCTCTCCTAGCCTGCAGGGTTTCTGTACATAAATGTGCTGCTATTCTAATTAGTCTTCCATGGTAGGTGATCTGGTCTTTTTCTCTTACTATCTTTAGGATTTTTTCTTTTATACCTACTTTGTTTAGGCAAATTATTATGTGTCTGGAAGTTGGACTTCTCATTTGTTGTCTTGCAAGGGTTCTCTGAATCTCTTGTGTTTGAATTTTCATGTCACAGATGAGATGAGGGAACTTTTATTCAATAATCTCATGAAATGTTTGTTCCAAGGTGGGCTCTGTTTCTCTTTCTGTTTCAGGAGAGGTTCTTTCTCTTGAAGTAATCACTCATCTTTGAAGATTTTGTTCTGTCTTTTTAAGCTTCTTTTCTATGTTTTTGACAGTTTGGGTTAGTTGTGTATTTTGGTCCTCAAGCTCTGAGATTCTTTCTTCTGCTTGGCTAATTCTGCTTTCCATGTTTATCAGTTTGTTATTTATTTCATTCACAGAATTCTTTATTACTGTTATCTCAGTTATCACCTGCTTCCTACTTTCTTGTCTCTCCTCAATTATTTTTAATCTCTCCATTAGTTTCTTGACATCTAGGTTTGTGGTTTGAGACCAGTCATTCTGGTGGCTCTTCATTGTTTGCATTCAGAAGTCAGTTTTCTCAGTGTCTGCCCTCCTAGGGGTCTGGGAGAGACCCATATTCTTCGTTTGGTTTTTCTTCATTTGTGTAGATTCTTCTCTCTCTCCCACTTTCCCTCCCCTTCTTTAATTCTGTTTTTCAGGGAAGGTGGGGTTGCTTTTACTTCATTTGTTCAATCTCCTGTTCTTCCTTATGAGGGTCCTCTAGCTTTATTCACTTTTGAGGCTGGAATGTGGGCTGGGGGCTGTACTTTTTGCAATTTTTAGGTTTAATTGAAGGGAAAGCTGTGATTCAGAATCTATCTGCTGATCCCAGTATCCACCAACAGGTGTATGGGCACACTGAAACCTATTTCCCTCTGCCTTACAATCTGTCCATGCAGCAGGGTGTAGGTTGGTCCCTGGAACAAAAGGAGGTATGAAAAAGGAAAATAATGGAAGAAGGGGGGGGGTCAAGAGGAAGTTAGAAAGAATGAAGAGTGAGAGGGAAAACAGACACACATACCAACTAACAGGTGAAAAAGAGACAAAAGGCCAAAACAGAGTGAAAAACACACACAAAAAACACGATTCCCTAAAGCATACCAGTAACCACACAAAGTCCAATAAAATCATGCCTTTTGATGCATTTTTCCCCAATACAAACAAGTAGTCTACATCAAAAAGCAAACAAAGGTGAGCAAAACAAACAGTCAAAACGATAAGATCAAAAGTCAAAATAAGAAACCAGACTAGCTCTGGAATCTTTCCTGAGTATCTAAAGTTAATTCAGCTCTGATCTCTAGCCTCTCCCCTTTGCTTTCATCACAGGCAGATAGATTTACTGCCAGTTTGGGTTTGTTCCTTTAGCTTGCTGCCTGAGAGGTCTGCATGCTGAGTTGCCTGTATCTGATTCAGCATAGGGGAGGGGCTTTTGTCTCCTGTTTAGTGATGTTACCTTAGAAACCAAGGTGGAGGCTGCTCGTAGGTGGGTGGGGCAATGCAAATCTCTGCCTGGAAAATGGCTGAGGTGGGCAGCTCCTCTTTCATGGATTCTTTCCCTCCACCCATCTTTTCTCTCCACTCGTCTGGTCCGTGGGCGATCCACTATGATGGGCTGTGGTGGCATGCGAGGCACTGGGGATCAGCAGCACAGCCGGGCACTGGTTCTGGTGTGCTACCCATGGCCTGGGGTGGAGGAGGGAGCTGGGAGTTCCCTTTTCTGGAGCTGAGAGCTGATTGTGGCTAATCAGCACCTCCTTAAGATATTCTGTTCCCTTACACAATTATGGGGTTGCACGCTGGGTGCCTCAGCCAGAGTGAGACCAGAGCTCTAAAGGGCAGGTCGTGAGTGGTGACAGTGGCTTTGGGTCCCACACAGGGCACTTCAGCCAGAAATGGAGCGGGTATCTCTGAGGGGTGGTGCCTAGAGCCTCCCTGGGTGATGGTGGCTTGAAATAGGGCTGGACGGGGGCCCAGAATCCAGGGTGGGGAGCTGGAAATCTGAGGAGCGAGCACTGGGCTGCTGGGCTGGGCGCCCACTCAGGGTGGGAGCTGGCAGCAGCTGAGTGCTGGGCAGATCAGTGTAGCCAGCAAGGGAACCCAGATCTCCACAAGGCGGCATCCAAGGGCCTCTATAGGTGGTGACTTGACGCCAGGTGAGATGTAGCTGGGGAGGGAGCTGGGATCTCCGCATGGTCGGGGCTGGGGTTGCCTATAGTGGAACAGCAGCAGCGGGGGGTGCTGCAATAGCCAGCCTTGTGTGGGACCGAGGGTCTCTGGGCCTCAGACCAGTGCGGCTGGTGGTGGGCAGGGCGATGGGTGAAGGAAAGTAAGAGTATTTTGGGGAACTCACATTCGGAGAGTCTCACAGTTCCACCTATGCTGTCACCATCTTACTGAAATTTCTCATTTTTTCACAATATAAGAAAATCTTTATTATGGTAAATTGTTTTTTCCATACAACTTTGAACAGTCTGATTATGTCCATAGGACAAATTTCTAAGAACATATTTCTAGATTAAAAGATGTGCATATTCGAAAGTTTTTAGTACGTATTACAGAACTTTTCTCCAGAAAGTATATATTGATGTATACATCTACCAGATGTGTTTTAAAGTTCTTCTTTTCCACACCCTTACTGTCAGAGTTCAACCAACAAAAAAACAGTACGCTCAAATGAGAATAATTTAAAATTTGGTTAATTGAGATCATTTTAACATGGGCTTGTTTAAGGAGATAATAATTACAAAGATAAAGGTATGTTTGGGGAAAGTGTAAGAGATAGTGAAGTCTATATTGATATTAGCTACAGACCTGTTACCACCCTTAGTTAAGGGAAAAAGAGGTTACCAGAAGATGGATAAGAGAGACAACTAAAGAGCACCATCTTGAGAAAAACTAACCTTCGGTCAGTGGATACAACCAAGCCAATATACTAGAGGAATAAATACTGTGACATCACTCTCCTTATTTTCTGTACTTATTTGAAAGCCAGAGCATTGAGGGTCTCTTGTAGTTCAAATATGTTATCTCTCAGGGCAGAGAGGAGGTTGAAAACTAGTGGAGAGTAAATATGAAGAGGCAAACAAAAGATAGCCAGAATAGTTACTTTATATTTCTATGACTGTGAATAAAGTTTTATATTTCTGCAATTATTATTTTTTTTTTGAGTTGGAGTCTCACTCTGTCACCCAGACTGGAGTGCAGTGGCCGCTCCCGGCTACCGCAGCCTCGCCTGCTGGGCTCCAGCGATCCTTCTACCACAGCCTTCCGAGTAGCTGGAATTACAGGCGCGCGCTACCACGACTGGCTAATTTTTTGATTTATTGTAGAGATGAGGTCACGCCAAGTTGCCCAGGCGGGTCTCGAACCCGCGGGCTCAGGCAATCCACTCACCTCAGCCTCCCAAAGGCGCGGGATTACAGGCTGAGCCACCGAGCCCAGCTCTGCAATTATTAATGGGGTAAAAAGTTTGTTAATACCTATTGTGTTTCTTTTTCTGTCAAGTGTATGTTTACATCTCCTTCCTCCCTCTTCCTCTCCCCCCTGCCCCACCACCTTTTAAAACTAAACAGGACTTTGGATCTTATATTTATTTACCAGTTTTTTCAAAAAATTTTATTTAAAAAATGTGACGTACAATTCAGGGTTAGGTATACAAATGTTTTTGATGCAGGTACCTTTGTTGATGAGGTGTACCTCCCCCATTCCCTGGCAGTTTCCCACTACTGCCAATTACTTTCTTATAATATTGATAATTGTTCAAGGTTGGCTTATTCGTGAGAACAT
Organism: Carlito syrichta; assembly: GCF_000164805.1. Classification (NCBI taxonomy): domain Eukaryota; kingdom Metazoa; phylum Chordata; class Mammalia; order Primates; family Tarsiidae; genus Carlito; species Carlito syrichta. The sequence goes on along the minus strand of NW_007246113.1, from coordinate 336,607 downwards.
GTGGTACTCAGTTTTTTGTTTCTGTGATAGATCACTCAGTATTATAGACTCTATGTTCATCCAAGTTGCTGTGAAGTTCATAATTTTGTCCCCCTTTGTGGCTGCGTAATATTCCATCATGTAAATGTACCACTTGTTTTTTTTATCTAGTCCTTGTTCAATGGGCAGCACGGTTGTTTCCTTGGTTTTGCTATTATGAATAATGCTGCAATAAACATATGTGTACAGGTATCTTTTTCATAGAGTGATTTTAGTTCCTCTGGTTATATTCTTAGTAGGGGGATTGCAGGGACATATGGAAGGTCAACTTTTAAATCTTTTAGGAATCATCATGCTGTTTTCCACAGAGGTTGTACTAGTTTACACTCCCACCAACAGTATAGAAGTGTTCCCTTTTCCCTGCATCCTTTACAGCATCTGTTGTTTTCTGAGTTATTAACGATCACCATCCTGACTGGACTTATGTGGTATCTCAGTGTGGTTTTAATTTGCATTTCTTTGACGACTAGTGAGACTGAGCATTTTTATGTGTCTGTTGGCTGCTTGTGTAGCACCCTTCTTGATAAAAACCCTCAAACATCTAGGCATAGATGGAACATACCTCAAATTAGTAAGAACCATCTACAAGAAGCCCACAGCCAACATACTGCCAAACAGACAGAAATTGGAACCATTTCCCTTCAAAACTAAAACAAGACAAGGCTGCCCACTCTCACCCCTCCTGTTCAACATAGCATTGGAAGTCCTAGCTAAAGCAATCAGAGAAGGAAATCAGGGGTATCCAAATAGGAAGAGAAATCAAGTATCCCTCTTTGCAGACAACATGATGCTATACTGTGAAAACCCAAGAGAATCTGTCAAAAACCTCCTTGTACTGATAAAGGACTTTGGCAAAGTCTCAAGGTATAAAATAAATGTGCAAAATACAGTTGCATTTCTAAACACCAACATTAAACAAACAGAAACCCAAATAAAAAACACAATCTCATTCAAATAGCCACACACAAAAAATGAAATACCTTGGCATCTTCCTAACCCAGAGAAGTGAAAGACAACAAAAACTGTTTACCTGTTTTTTAAAGATGAGGTCTCACTCTGTCTCCGAGGCTGAAGTACAGTGGTGCAGTCATAGCTCACTGCAACCTTTAACTCCTGGGTTCAAGTGATCTTCCTGCCTCAACCTCCCAAGTAACTGGGACTATAGGCACATGCCACCACACCCAGTTAATTTTTTAAAATTTCTTGTAGAGATAGTGTCTCAGTATGTTGCCCAGGCTAGTCTTGAACTCAAGCAAGTCTCCTGCCTTGGCCTACCAAAGTGCTGGAATTACAGGCATGAGCTACCAAGCCCGACTAAGATCTCTTTTTATAAGGGAATCTTAAATTTTTATTTTTCACTTATATTATTCTTCTCTAAGAGTTCAGCTTTTGCTCCACACTTGTAAATGTTTATAGTCATCAATACTTCTCGCGCTTTTGTGATATCACTTTTTATACTTAAAAATACTCTGTATGAATCATTTTGACATATAGTGTAAGACAGAAACATAATTTTTCCTTCTGCCAGTTAACGAGTTACCTTAACGCTATATCCTAAATAGTATAAGAACAGAATAAAAGAATAGGATGATGCCTTGGTCCCCGTGATTTGACATGGCATCCTGTTCTTTTCCAAATATTTATATGTATTTGAGTCTTTTTCTGTGCAGTCCATTATGTCCAGTTAATCTTTTAGTCTTTTCTGGTAGAGTGTTAACTTTGTAATTTTAGTATATAACAATGTGTTCTATTATTATAGTTTAATATTTTCTTGACATTCTTGTCTACTTAGGCTGTCAAATGAACTTCAGAATTTAAATTTCAAAGTAGAAAAAATTAATCTTTTCAGAGTTTGATTAAAATTGTAATATATACATTGTTCTAAGGAAACAGTAAAGTTCTTATAATATTTTCAGAAAGTATCTAATATCTCTCAGTTGTTTCAAATGTCCTTCACAAAACTATTCCATTTTCTTTAAATGAGATAAGCTTATTTCTAGGTATTTTATTTTGGAGGAATATTTTATAATTGTGAATGTAAGCTTTTGCCTATGATATTTTCTGACACATAGAAAAACTAATGATTTTGTTATGTGTATGTTGTGACTAAACCCTTACCAAACTTTTACCAGTTTTATTGGATTTTCCTATGATTGTTCTAGATTTTCTGAGGCTATAGTATCATCTAAAAATAAAAATAAATTTGTTTTTTTTTAATGTGTTTGCCCCAGTTTATTTTTCTTCTCATCCCCATAGCAACTTTCATAACAATATCAAATAATAGTGCTAATAACTATATTTCTGCACTTTTGATTTTAATAAATCTGCCTCTGGCGGTTTATCATTAGGTAGAAAGTCATATATTTGAGATAAAGGACATCTGTCTCAAAGAATATGTTTCACTATTCTAACTAAGTTTACTTCTGATATGCTTTTACCATGAGTTTTTCTTTTTTCTAAAATTGGGAATAGAGATGAAGTTTTATCACTTGTGGACTTATGTAGCCTACAGTAGTGATTACTTATTTATATCCTTTAATTAAGGAGATCAATTATATTTGTGTGTGTGTGTATACACACATTTACTTATTTATTTATTTGTTTGTTTATAGAGGCAGGATCTTGCTTTCTCCCAAACTGGAATGCAGTGGTATGATTATAGCTCACTGTAACCTCAAACTCTTGGGTTAAAGTGGTCCTCCCACCTCTGCTTCCTGAGTAACTGGGACTATAGGTGTACACTACCACAGCTAGCTAATTTGTTATTTCTTTTTTTTTTTTTTTTAGAGACAGTCTCATTTGTCTCCTAGTCTGTTTAAACTGCTAGCCTCAAGCAATCCTCCTGCCTTCCCCACCTTGACCTTTCAAAGCACTGGGGTTGCAGGCTTGAGCCACAGTGCTCAACCCAATTATCTATATTAAAAACTTTCTAGCCGGGCTCAGTGGCTCAGCCTGTAATCCCGTGCCTTTGGGAGGCTGAGGTGAGTGGATTGCCTGAGCCCGCGGGTTCGAGACCCACCTGGGCAGCGAGACCTCATCTCTACAAAAAATCAGCTGGGCATGGTAGCGCATGCCTGTAATTCCGGCTACTTGGAAGGCTGAGGCTGAAGGATCGCCGGAGCCCAGCAGGTCGAGGCTGCGGTGGCCAGGAGCAGCTACTGCACTCCAGTCTGGGTGATAGAGACTCCAACTCAAAAAAAAAAAAAACGACTTTCTGATGTTGAACCATTCATTCTTCCTTCCAGAAATATGTCTTACTTGGTCATAGTGTATCACTTTTTCAAAATTGCTATTGCATTCAGTTTTTCTAGTTTTGAGATTTTTTTAAAAATCCATATTTCTAAGGAAAATTGGGATATGAGAGAGAGAGAGATAGAGAGAGAGAGAGTGTGTGTGTGTGTGTGTGTGTGTGTGTGTGTGTGTGTGTGTGTGTTTAATGCTGTCTTTGTTGGATTTCAATATTAAGTTAAGGAGGCTTCATAAAATAGCCTGAGGCACTTGTAAGTATTTTTTATTTGTCCTGGAGAAGTTATTATATCACAGGAATTCTTTATGCTTTGAAAATGAGATGAATTGTTTGGAAATAGTATTTTTGGCAACTTTCTTCAAAGTAATCATTTGAAAACTTTAAATTTTTACCTATTTAGCAAAGTTCTATTTAGGTTTTCTATGAATTTTGTATACATACACAGACACACACACCACACACACACACACACACACACACACACACACACACACACACACACGGACTCATTATGTTCAGCTCTACTAAGGCCTATGGGGATATATGTCTATTGTGGTTTTCTACTCTTTAGGGAATATTTCAAATCAATACATTAAAAACATATTAATATAGGATTGTATGATTTTTAAATATTTCTATATGCTTATATTTTTCTCACTTATGTACAATTTAAAATGAGAAATAGAAGAAATATAAAAGCATTTAATATAAAAATATTTTTTATCCTTTCTAATCTCACACACACACACACATAATCCATTTAAAGATTTTCAAGCTTTATTGGTTCTCCTAAAATATCAGCTCTAATAAGTTGTCTATTTTTCTGTTCATTAATATATTTATTATTACTTAATTATTTTGCCTACTTTCCTAAAGATCATTTGGGGTTTTCGTTGTTGTTGTTTTATTAAAAAACTTTTTTATTAACTTATTTTGATTAATTAAAGTACATTTTGCAAGCTTTATATGGTAACACTGTCATCTCCAGTTTTTCAGTTGAGGAAAGGAAAGATGACTTTATTAAGAAACTATTGAAGCAAATGTATATATACCTCAGTGTTCTTGATTAACCATCACAGTGCTCAGAGGCCAGGGAGAATCCTGATTTGCCATTCCTGAAGAATATCTGATACTCCAGGCATAAGAATTGCTTCTGCCCTGTAGCATCATTTAATCATATTTGTATTAACTTATTCATTCATTCATCAAGAATCTATTAACTTTCTTGTGCCAGACCTTGTGCTAGTTTTTGGAGATCCAAATGTGAAAAGACATGGAACCTACATTCCAGGAGATTGTAAGTGAAATGGGAAAATAGACAAATATCACAAATACAATAATCACTAGGCTGGAGGTATGTACACATTGTTTTGGGAACATATACATATCCCATAGCACAGAATTATACAGGAAAAGTAGAGAAAGATTTGTAGATATTATTTTATTCATTTATATTCAGTAAATATATCCCAGTACTTTCTATGTGTCAGATAATATGCTAGGTCCTGAGTAAGACATAGGCAAAAAGTCATTTTCCTCATCCTTGAGCTTTTAGTCTAGTGAGAAATGATTAATCTCATTATAGTAAAGATGTATACCAGATACCTGTGGAGACACAGAAAAGAAACTAAGTCAGGAATTGTAAAAGAAAGATTTTCTTCACAGAGAGAGTAATGTTTGAGTTAAGACTTGAAAGGTAAGCAGTGATTTAGTAGATGGACAAGTGGATTCCCAAGCAGAAGAAACAATATGTGCAAGGCACAGTGGCTTAGGAAGGCAAGTGTGCTAATGCCAAAGCATAACTACAAATAGTGAGGGTGAGAAAAGAGATATAAGTTGACAGACTTTATAGAGCTCATACAGCATCAGAAGCCATTCTAAATACTTTATATAGATTTGTTCATTTAATTTATCACTTCTTGATGTTGAGAACATTTTATATCTAGCTATTTTAAAATACATAATAAATTCTTGTTTACTATAGTCATCCAACTGTGCTACTGAACACTAGAAATTATTCCTTCTATCTAACTGTATTTTTAGACACATTAACCAACTCCTCTTCATATGTGTCCCCACCACTACCACTACCCTTCCCTGCTTCTACTCTCTAGCTCCATAGCATCAACTTCTTTAGTTCCCATATTTGAGTCTGAACATGTGATATTTGTCTTTCTGTGCCTGGCTTATTTCATTGAATATGATGGCTTCCATTCCTTCCATGTTGCTGCAGATAACAGAATTTCACTATTTTTTATGGCTGAATAGCAACCCATTGTGTGTTTATATACATTTTCTTTAGCCATCCACTCATTGATAGACAATTACATGGATTCCATACCTTGATCTTGTGAATAGTGCTGCAGTAAACATGAGTGTGCAGATATCTTCGATGTCCAGGATATATACTCAGAAGTGGGATTACTAGAGCATACGTTGGATCTATTGTTAGTTTTTTGAGGAAGCTCCATGTAGTTTTTTATAGTAGCTATACTAATTTATATTCCCACCAACAGTGTAGTAGCATTCTCTTTTCTCTACATCCTCGCCAGTGTTTGTTTTGTCTTTAATAGCCATTTAAACTGGGGTGAGATGATAGTGTGATTTTGATTTGCATTTCTGATAATTGGTGATGTTGAGCATTTTTGCATATAATTCATGGCCATTCTTATGTTGTCTTCTGAGAAATGTCTATTCAGATCATTTGCTCATTTTTTAATCGGATTATTTGTTTTTGTTTTTGTTTTCTATTGAGTTACTTGAATCCTTTATGTATACTGGTTATTAAGCCCTTGTCATATGGATAGTTTACAGATCTTCTCCATTCTGAAGATTGTCTCTTCACTGAGTTTATTGTTTCCTTTGCCATGCAGAATCTTTTTAGATTGATGTAATTTTATATGTCTATTTTTTTAGTTTTTGTTGCCTGTGCTTTTGAGGTCTTACCCAAAAAAATCTTTTCCCAGACCTAAATCCTGAAGCATTTCCCCAGTGTTTTCTTCTAGTAGCTTTATAATTTCAGGCCATCTATTTAAGTATTTAATCCATTTTTATTTTATTTTTGCATATGGGGAGAAATAGGAGTCTGGCTTCATTTTTCTGTACATGGATATTAAGGTTTTTTCAGCACCATTTATTGAAGACTGTCCTTTCCCCACTGAATGTTCTTGGTGCCTTTGTTGAAAATCAGTTTGCCACAAATATATGGTTTTATTTTTAAGTGGACATCTAAGATTAATATGCATTGTATATAAAAGTTCTTGGGCAGAAATGATAGATTAATAGACATTTTCAGAGTTGTATAGTTATTCTAAATTCTTGTCTATTATCCATAAACAAAGTATCATAAAGTTAAGACCTCAGTCACACAAGAAAGATGCCAATATATATGATACTAAACAAAACAAAAGTTGGGCAGAGGAAGTTTTATTTTTATGCCTCCAAGTGGAAATTTTACAATAAATAGTAAAATCGCATATAAAACTAATAAAGGAAATACTAATACTATAAATTTAATATTATAATGATTTTTTCATAAAGCAAAGTAATATAATTTGTTCTAAATGTAATTTACTAATCTTCTAAAATTAATTTTCAGAGGAATTTGCAACATCATTTAAAAGTTCTTTACACATACACATTCAAAGAAGTTCAGAAAGTTTTGAATTTGTCAGCAGTTTCTCTTCCTCTGTTCTTACCATTTCATATAGCAGTACTCTTTCCACTGGAAAACTCCTCCCATCTGATGCATTTGATTGGAACCAATGTCTGAATCAAATCTTTCTTTAAATCAGTCAGTTCTGCACAAAGAATACTTTAGTTAAATCCTCTTCTTCATCAACCTGGACACTCTTTTCACTCAAATGAAACCTCGGTTTGAAATGCCACATTCATCACAAAATGACTAAAAGCAGAACTAGACTAATCAAAAAGTTCTTTATTTTATCTTCATAAATATATGCCTTCATGTGAAGCCTGGGAAAAATACCTATAGAGATTGCAATCTAATGAAAAAGGAGATGGAAGCATTGATTGATATGGCTTACTGATTTTAAAGCTTTAATCTTTCTGAAGCACTTTTAATTTCAGAATATTTAAGTAACTTTAATTCCTAATATTAAAAAAATTAAATTTTTTAATGACTATTTTTTATTAAAAGCCATAAACCCATACAGCTTAGCAGTTTCCATTTCTATTTTAAAAGTTAATGACATGAGAGAAAAAGTGCTTTACCACTAAAGAATTCAGGGCACAGTCAGGGAAGTTTAAGGGATGAGAGCTGTCATCAAACTCCAACTGAAAACAATCTTTTTCAAAATAAGTCTGTCTGATAAATGATTCATGTGGTTTATCTTTTCCTGCCTAGAAATTCTAAATTTGACATTCTAAGTGTGAAATCCCACAATGTAACTGAGAAAAAAAAAGAAAATGAGATAACAATTAGACTCTATTTTGATAACTTATTAAACATATAAATAAAAATTTTATTTTGAATCCCCATATTTTTGATCAAGTGAATTTTGGTAGTTCTTAAATATTCAAGTTATGTAATATGAGTTTTCAAGGGTGTACAAGTGCTCAGTAAATTTATGTCATGTTGAAATGAGTTATATTGTATTGTTTATTATCTATAGGTCCTTCTTTCAACTAAATAACATAGAGGACAATTGTAAATAGCCTTTAGTCTTGTAACATGTAACAAACACATAGACCAGTGGACTGGTTTGATAACCTGGAGTCTGATTTTACTTCCTTGACAATTAAGACACGTTGCCAGGTATGGTGGCTCATGCCTGTAATCCCAGCACTTTGAAAGACTGAAAGATCACTTGAGGCCAGGAGTTTAAAACTAGCCTGGGAAACATAGCAAGACCTCATCTCTACCAAAAAAAGTATGTGGTAGCACACATCTCTACCAAAAAAAAAGTATGTGGTAGTCCTAGCTACTCAGAAGGCTCAGGCAGGAGAATCATTTGAGCCCAGGAATTCAAGACTACAGTAAACTATGATCAAGCTACTATACTTCAGCCTGGGCAACAGAGCAAGACCCTGTCTCTAAAAGAAAAAATACTTTAAGACATATTGTTAACTTCGTTAACTTTCTTTTTTTTTTTTTTTGAGTGGGAGTCTCACTGTCGCCCAGATTGGAGTGCAGTGGCCGCTCCCGGCCACCACAGCCTCGACCTGCTGAGCTCTGGCGATCCTTCCACCTCGGCCTTCCAAGTAGCTGGAACTACAGGCGCATGCTGCCACGCCCAGCTAATTTTTTGATTTATTGTAGAGATGAGGTCTCGCCTGCCCAGATGAGTCTCGAACCCACGGGCTCAGGCAATCCACTCACCTCAGCCTCCCAAAGGCGCAGGATTACAGGCTGAGCCACTGAACCCGGCTTTAGTTTACTTTCTAAGAAAGCATTAGATTGCTCTTCATTCATCTCTGAGAATCTAATTTCCACTCAACCATCTATGTATAATATAAATTATGTTATACAAGTCTAATACATATATTAGAACCAGTTTATTTAATTACTATGTATACTGAATAACAATGCAATTTCTCATACTACTCATACTACTTGAGTTGTAATTAATGCAGTTCACAGTAGCAGCAATTATACTTAAAGAAAAGTGCATGGTGCTTAAAGGAGCTGTTTTTTTAAAAATAGACAGTATTTTTATAAGGAAAAAAATCTGTCTTATCTCTTTCCATATATTTGAGCCAGGAACTTGCAGTGAAACAAAAAAGTAATGCTTTCCTATGAGTGTGACTAATAAGGAAGTAAACCTCAATAGTAAGAAATACAGTGACACAATAGACTCCTAAAATGACATGCAGTTTCCTCTTCTCCCATATTCTATATGGCTCAGTTTCAAGAACCTGAAGATATCTATTATGGGTATAGTTTGTCTCTCTATAATATTCTCAATATTTTTGTTGTTTGTATATTTTTTTCAGTCAAGGGAATCCATTCCATTAAATGACCTAAAGTCAGAAGTCTCACCCCGGATTTCAGCAGAGGACCTCATCGACTTGTGTGAGCTCACAGTGACAGGCCACTTTAAAACACCCACCAAGAAAACAAAGTCCAGTAAACCAAAGCTCCTGGTGGTTGACATCCGGAATAGTGAAGAGTATCCTTTACATGTGTGGGGTTTTTTTCTTTTTCAGATTGGAAAATATAGTTTAGTTAGAAAGTAAATTCAGAGAGAGAGAGAAGAAGGGAGGCAGAGAGAGAGAGAGGGAGGGAGGGAGAGAGAGAGAGAAAAATATTTTATTTTATTATTTTAAAGATGTGGGATGCAATTCAGGGTTAGGTATACAAATTCATTATGCAGGTACCCTTGTTGATGAGGTATGTGCCCTCCTCCCCTGGCAGTTTCCCACTACTGCCAGTCCCTTTCTTATAGTATCATGATAATTGTTCAAGGTCTGCTTATGAGTGAGAACATATGGTACTCTGTTCTTTGTTTCTGTGATAGATCACTGAGTATGATAGACTCTAAATCCATCCAAGTTTCTGCGAAGTTCATATGTTTGTCCTTCTTTATGGCTGCATGATATTCCACTGGGTATATGTATCACATTTTTTTAATCCAAGCCAGCTTCAATGGGCAGCATGATTGGTTCCATGTTTTTGCTATTGTGAATAGAGCTGCAACAGGTGTGTGTGTGCAGGTATCTTTTTTGTAGAATGATTTGAGTTCTTCTGGGTATATTCTCAATAGGGGGATGGTTGAGTCATATGGAAGGTCAATTTCTAGTTCTTTCAGAAATTGCCATACTGTCTTCCAAAGAGGTTTCACTAGTTTGCATTCCCACCAGCGGTGCAGAAGCATTAAGAGGAGATGTTAAACAATAAAAACCAACAAATACGTGCAGGGGAAGGGACTAACTGAATTTGCCTCTTCCTCCCTCTTCCTTTGTTTATAGGAGAAAATTCTTTTGGAGATTGTTAATTAAGAGGCTCACGTTTTGGTTTCTGAGTAGCATTTTTGCCTAGCATTAGTATAATTTATATTAATGGTAAATTCATAGAAATAACTAAAATTTTGTAAACCTGATTGTTCTCAGAATTCCTTTTACACATTTTTTTCCACAAACCTTCCACATACTGTTCTATGACATACTCATACCATTATTCAACATACTTGCACCTTCTGTTTTTATCCTATACTTTCCTTCCTTTAAATAACCAACCATTTTATTATAGGACAAAAATTTACCATGCAAGATCCTTTCCTATACAAAATTATTCTCTTTCCATTATCCATCCTTGCTAAAAGCATACTTTTATACCAACAGCTTTCTTACATCTTTCCTTTGCTTTCTGGTTTCTTTCTTTACCTATTTATAGATAACTTTTTTACACTTATACTTTGAATTAGTAACTTTTGATTAAGTTAAGTCTATGATTTAACATGCATGGCCAGGAACAAACAGCTGGCACCTGTGTTAAGAAATTAATTTGGGTTCCAGTGCCCTAAAGTTCACCTGGGGTTTGTTGGGGTGATGTTAAGCCAGTGCCAAGCACTTTAGCAGATTTCCAGGCCTCCTTAAATGGCTACCATTTGTAAGCCAAGTAATCTTTCCTCTCTTCAGAAGAGAGTGCACTTGCTTTCCAGTGGCTCTTCTGGCCTGCACAGTGTACAAGGTCCTAGAGGTTTAGGCCTCTTTGGGGCAACTATGCTTCTAGTTCTCCCCTTCCCCCTCCCCCTACCTCTCCCCCACCAGCCCCCAGACTGTATCCATAGTAACGGATATCATCCCCTTAGCAGGTTAGTTCTTACCAGGCCTCTGATGGGCAGTTGGAGTTTGTCACTAATAGCAACTGCCAGTCGGGGTGCCTCTTTGGCCCTCTGGTTCTACAGCCCTTCATGTGGCAACCTGTTGCTTCTCTAATAATCTCAGCTGGAAAAAAAACCCTCAAAAGTTCTTTAATTGACTATACATATGAAATTTTGGGCCATGTCTCTGTCTTTAATGGCCTGATGTAAAACCCTTTAGAGTGAACAGACCACGTGGATGTGAAATGATCTGTCCCTACTAATTTCCAATTATGAACAGACAAATTTGTAAAAAAAGAAAAGAAAAAAGAAAAAAAAAAACTTCAGCAAGCCTAACATAACAAACACTGGTGTTATTTAACACTAATGTTTCAGTATCTGGTGAAGCTAGAAATAAGATTTTACTAGAGTAATTGCAAGTTTGGTTTGGAAATGCATATTAAAATGATAATTGACTATTTTTCAGTTAGTTGACAAGATTAATTAACACGTGATCTCTTTATTTTTGTCTAGGAAAAGGGCTGATAGTCCCAGTTTAGATTTAATTTGAGAGAAACATGAACTTTAATATCTTTTCATCTCAGACACCTCCCCAAGAGGAGACCGGTTAAGCCATTGGGGAAACCTGAATGGGCCTTCCAAGAACACATGACCAAGAAGAGTGGAGGTGGGGAGGCTAATGTGATTTGGCCTTGCGTAGCTAGTAGAGCTGTCGCTGGTAGTTGTCAGTCAGTGGGGAAGGGGAACGAGAAGGGAGGAGGCTAAGACCAGTCACCATGGCCATCAGTGCCAGCCCCTCTTCTAGAGGTAAAGGTGAATGAGATGGAAAACGGCAAGAAGAAGGAAGAGCAGAAGGGGAAACTGACAGAGGGTAGAGTGGCAAAAGCAGATTATGAGTGACAAGAGAAGTTAAACCAGCCGGGTCAGTCTTTAAGTTGTTAGAGAGAAAGGAGAAAGGAAGTAAAGTAACTAAAGGAGTTAAGAATGCCACAGGAAGAACAAAGGGTCAAGTGGCACCATTTTGAAAACCTTGAACCGTTTGCCTTTGTGGTGGCAATAGATATCAAGTTGAAGGAGAGTATCAGAGGCAATAACCAGTATTGAGGGGACAATTAGGGCAGAAGAAGCTCCTCTCTAGTGAGAGGGTCCTGAGACCTTTTAGAATGAATTTCAATGGTGGGGGGCACCTTACCCACCCCATCAGAGGGTCTCCCATGAGGGTTTCCCTACAGGGGTGTGGGAGAGATTGGTCTTAAGAACAGTCTCTGAGGGACTTGAAGGAGAACAGCCATCCACGCCTTCTGCCAGTGTCCTGGGCAGAAAAGAAGGACAGTGGAATTAGTGTGAAGAAGTGAGAATCAAATGTCCCCTGGGTTTCATCCTCCCACTGAGGCAGGCCTTCCAGCTAGTGGTAAAACTGCCCCTGTATACACTTGGAGACCTGAAGCAAGGATTTCTCACAAAGGGCTGGAGCCCCAGCAAAAAAGCTGCGAAATTGAAAAAGTGCCCTCTCATGTCATGCTCAGAAACCTCCTATCAAGGAACAGGGTAGCGCATGGAGAGATTGTTCTAGAAAACAGTTCCGAGAAGGCCGGTAAAAAAGACACAGGCAGTAGCTAGGGTGTTTTTACACAGGTAGCAACAAGGCTGCTTCTCCACAGGTACAAGACAGTAGCCTCCATGGGCATGCTTGCCACCTTCTAGCAGGGAATAGGGGAGTAAATGGACTCACCGATAGTGTAGTTGCATACCGGACGTAGCTGAAGCCACAGGAAGAGGGAGGTCTGTTCGATGTAGCTTGTTGTGGAGGATAAGAGTAAGAGCCAGTAGCAGAGAAAAGGACCCAAGCACCAGGTCTCTCTCCATAGAGAGGTACTTGGGTTAAGAAAGAGAAAAGTGAGAGAGAATGAGTGTGGCATATCTCGCTTATGCCTCCAAAAATGTTAGGTTAAAATATATATCCCAGCGGGGATTCAAGAATGTTAGATCAGACCCACCAGGGCGGGGTTGTGCAATCTGGTGCCACAAGAAGGATGCAAAGAATTGCACAGAAGTTATACTGGAAAATATAGTTTATTTAGAAAGTAAATGAGAGAGAGAGAGAGAGTAGAGTCACCTCCCCAAACCAGGGGAGAGAGCCAAAGCTAAGAAAGCATGGCAGCCACAGCTCAAAGAGCACATATCCAGACCATAACTTAGCAGAGCAATGGCCTTACATGTGATTTTAGAGGGTGATACTACCTTATTTATGTTGCTTCTTTCATATTTAAAGGGTATGTAATTAAACATAATGAACATTTCTGGGATTCCCCTGAATTCAAATAGCTAAATTATTCTCAAACTGGATGCCAGAATGGTTTTGCTTGAGATTTCCTAAGCTAACATTATATACCAGAGACATTAAAATGTTTTCCAAACACCACCAGAATATTGAAACATTTTCTTGATATTTGTGTTTCTTTTTGTGTATACTGCTATTCTTAAAGGCACTTGAATCCTTCATGCTATAGATAGAAAGTGTGATAAATAAGAAGAATAAGCCTGGAGAAAAAGTTTGCCGCATCTCAATAGTGAATTTTATTTATTATACTTTTCAAAATATTGGCTTATAGAAAACATGTATTTTTACTAAGAACAAAGCATTTTCACTAAAATTTTACTAATGAACATATAATGACCAGTGATTTTGTTTGGCACTAAAATATGAACAGTTACAAAATAGTAACAGTTTAGCCTTTCTTCTTTTTTTTTTCATCCTCTGTCAGATTCTTATGAAGCACTCTCATGCTTTGATTCTGTATCTAGGATCTAGGTAAATGGCTCTCACACTTTTTAAAAATCTCCCTTTTAAAATGAAATCTTTCTTAGAAACTCAGTATACAAAATATATATGAACAATTTTATTATAATTAATTTTCTTCATAAGTTCAAATTTGTTACATTTACTAACTATAAATGTTATAAATGAGGGTTAGCAGGTTACTGGTTTCTTATATGCTGAAACTGGCATATACAGATTGATTTTCCCTTGTTCAAAATGCTTGTTTCAAATTTTGGATTTTTTCCAAAATTTGGAATATTTCATATATATATATATATTTACCAGTTTAAAATTCCTAATCCAAAATGCTCCAGTGAGCATTTCTGTTGAACATCTTGTAGACACTCAAAAAGTTTCAGATTTGGGGACATTTCAGATTTCAGATTTTGGGACTAGGGTTACTCAATTAGCAGTACGTTTTCATGTTCATATTTTAAATCCCAGTTTTTGAAGTTAAATTTTAAAATGAAATTCAAGCTGTACATTTACAGAATTCCTTCAGCAAATCATAAAATCTTAGGTTACCAACAATACAGTTCCCTCACAATTTTAAATACTATATCCTCATCTTTTTGTGTAAAGTTGCTACTTTCTGTTTTTCCCTATACTGTGAGACCCCTAAGTTTGGAGAGAATATAAATGTTGTTATTCCTGGTTGTTGTGGCTTCAGGTATGCTGGAAGTTCTTTCTGGACTGGGTAAGTAGACTTGCAAAAAAGCCTTCAAATTCTAGTTGACTGGTCAGGGTCTTCTGATTTTTTACTTTGAGATTTTTATATTTTTTTGTAATTTTTTAACTTTTTAGTGTTTCTTTTGCTTGAGTCTTTAGTCATGGTCATTCTCCCATAAAACCATAAAAAACAGATAGTATTATGGTACCCTATTTTAAAGACTGTTACTAAATTAATTAAAATGCTTTGTGCATACACCACTTCTGTGGTATTTCCTTTCAAATAATTAACTTTTGGAAATTTAAAAGCACACACACTATGAAAGTGGTCCAAGGTTTTCCAAGCCTTGTAGTTTGATATTTTCATCCTCTTTGTTTTTTGCAGGATATATACAAACAAAAGCAGCAGAAAGGTGAGCAATTAGACTGAACCTTATTTCCTGATGAGTATAGATGAGTTATAATGTAGGAGCATTAGGATCCTCCATAATGTAGAAGCATCTCTGTGTCATCCCCCAATATTTTGTCCATTGTTATAACTACGCAGAGACCTGGCTGGATGTTTTGTTGTATGTAATTGCAGGCTAACAGGAAAGAATCAATATCGCTCTGTACCACCTGAGAGTGGAATGGGCCTAGGATAATGAAGAAAGGAAAATAAAATCACCCATCTTGTTCATGACTCTTCTGAAGGGACCAACTTGTGAAATTTTTAAAATTGCTTTTGAAAACCTACTTTAAAACTAAAGTACTCTTAAAGTTGAATCATTTATCCTCACAAATTTTCTTTTTCTCTCCCTTAGCCTCTTAGCCACATATCTGTTCCTGTCCCACCTATAAATACCAATTTTGCCACCTGTGTTTCATAGTCCTTTGAGAGAAACCACAAGCTAAGCTCTTTTTCAGGATTCATTGAGCATCATAGTTTTCTGGTAGTATTAAGCATACAGTAGAAAATTGAGAGCTGTTGTTCCCCTTTGATTTAGAAGTCTATCTATGGCTTCCAAGGCTAGAAAATGGATAAGCCTTTTATGACCTCCTATGATACATACCATATGATTACATTATAAGAAAATAAATAGTGTTTCTTTTCAACTGTTAATCTTAAATCCTGTTTTGGGGGAATTACAGAGAAAGTATGTGCACAGAGTGCACAGTAATGAAGAGATTCACAGATTTATTATTTAGGATCAATGTATTAGAATGTGATATTTTATTTTTTTAGATTTCATCATTAATAATAACCAGTAAATATTACTCTTTATAGTGCTGTGGTCAGTTTTCAAGAAGATGGTATAATATGTAGTTCTTATACACTCAGTTGCTTTTATAAATATTAAAATATAGATATTAAAATAATACAAAGTATAGTAAACTAAGACATTAAAATATTTTATATAGAAAATAAATGAACAGTAAATACAATATACAATAAGTGTCAAATGAATGGTTCAAGCAAAAAATGCATCAGCAAGGATATATTCTCTGGGTAAGAGAAGTCAGATAAGGATAAGACTCGTGTCTGTTTAATCTTTGTAGCTCCAGTACTAGACTTAGCACCAAGAATGTATCCAAAAAGCATTTATAGAAGGAAAAGGACAAGATAGCAAGCACCAGTGCACTGCAATCTTACCTATAGCCTTCAAATTTATAAAGTTATAACATCAAGAGACAGGTGACATTTTATAAGCCCTTTTGGCAGTCTGTATAACTGATGCATTGACTTCTGAAGCCCTTCTCATTTTAAAAGCCTGAAGCAAGTCAGCACTTACAAGACAACAGAATTAGAATTTTGAGCTAGAAGTGCTCCTCTAATCTGACACTCATTCAGTCAACAGATATTGATTTTCTTATTATGTGACAGTTACTATACTAGATTTTGGTGAACAAAATGACAAAAACAAAATGAAAAACTCATGGAAATCACATTTTAATTGGAGAAGTAAGTAAACATGATCTTACGTCGCAAAAAGTGATATAAATGAAAATAAACCTGGGGAAAAGATAGGGAATGATAAAGTTTTGTTAGCGTATTCACACAAAGCTTTGAGTAAAGAAATTTTAGCAGAGCTGAATGATGTAGAGGCAGGCAATAAAAAGTACCGGGAGGAAGATTCTAAGCAGAAGAGCGAGATCAAAGACCCTGGTGTGTGAACATACTTGGCATTTTGGAACAGCAAGGAGAC
This sequence comes from Carlito syrichta, assembly GCF_000164805.1. NCBI lineage: Eukaryota > Metazoa > Chordata > Mammalia > Primates > Tarsiidae > Carlito > Carlito syrichta. The sequence goes on along the minus strand of NW_007246113.1, from coordinate 319,861 downwards.
CAGCAAAGTAAGAGATAGAGTCAGAGGAGATAAAGTCACTGAAGCTCCAAGACATTTATGGAACTGTCAGAAATCTCTGCAGTGTTATTTTATAGTTACTTACATGCCATTAGTTCTCCTAATACCTATATTCTCTAATTTCTGAAAATCCATAGTTAGAAATTTATATAGTTGGCTTAAGACTTTTTACTATCCTATTGAAGTTGCAAATGTATATGGCAACAATGATATATTATGCCTTGCCTGTTTTTTTTTAGAACAAGCGGCACTCAGAACGAATAGATTTAAGTGAATTGACTTCTAATAATAGCTATTGTTAAGCTCTTACACTGTGCCAAGCATGGTGCTACACCTGTGATGTAAATACTGTTTTTAACTCTGTTTAACTGATAAAGAAAACTGAGGCTTAAAGGCCTCAGTTTATTGCCCAAGACCATATAACTGACAGTTGGTAGAGCCAACCTGTGCTTCTAAATTTTACACTAATTGGAAAGTGCCTATTCAGTCTCTGCATAGGAATGTTAACCATAAACAAGACTGAGACAAATGAGTTAATATAAATTAATGACTGAAGGGGACATGTATGATTCCTCCAAACTATTCATTCAGGTGCTGTACACATTCTTCAGATCTTGCACACAAAATCAGCTATTATCTTCATTCAGTACTTGTGGGTATTAGAGGCCTAATCATACATACCAACTGAACAAAACTACCTGTGATTGTCTTTATACAAATGCAGGCACAGAATCAAGGAAACTGAACTTTTTAAATTTTGGAAAGTAATATTGTCATACTTTGAGGGAGGAAACATTCCTATGACAATGACTTAATTTACAATATTTAATCTATTCAAAATCTTTTCTATTAAAATTTTTCTAAAAGTACTAAGATGTTGGTATTTTAAACCTTAAATTAAAGCCTATTGAAATTTTCATAATATTTTAAAAGTAATCATCTTTGTAGAATAATTCTTAATTCTCACCGAGGTAAATCTTTGCAATTAAACTCTAAGATTTATGTGATTTTACCAATCTATTCAAGAAGTGATTAAATATTTAATACCTGAATATTTTTAAAATAATTTTATTTCTCCTTTGCCACAAAATATAGTCCTATACAGTATGGAAAAACAGAAACTCTGTAACACCTTTTCCTTCTCCAAAGGAAGTAAGTTATTTTTAAAATAACTTGTTCAAACTATTTATAACATCCTTGTATCGTGTTTATCTTTTACTTTGCTTTTATAAGTTGCTTAAGTGGAAAGACCATGTCTAACAGTTCTTATATCTTCATGTAGATGAAAATTTTGTTTTCCTAAATAGGACTTTCAGAAGATTAAATGTTTAAGATTAGGTTTTATCTCATCTTTTTTTACCGATGTAAAATAATTGAAGTTATTGTTTATGAAAGGAAGAGAGGCAGTCTTACTCTTAGGCAAAATAAGCTGTTTACCAATGATTTAAGGGACAGCCTTATCACCACCGCCTCCCCTTCAGAACCTTCCCTTGATGCCTGAAATTCTGTTATTAAATCTTCAATCATTTCACTTAGGATATGAATAGTCCCAGTTAAAACACAAATATCCTACAATAAGTAATACTGTAATCTGTTACCAGTTTTTGTGCTTGTAGCTGAGGAAGAAGCACATTAAGGCAACAGCAGTCACAGGGAACTACCCCTAACCCCAAGGGAGACCAAGAGAATAGGAGGTAGAGAAAAAGAAAGCAGAAAGACATGAAGACAGACTTAGCCCATTTGACAATAAAACTGGATAAACAAAATTTGGTCCATATATATGATGGAATAGTGCACAGTCATAAAAAAGAACAAAATCTTGTCTTTTGCAGCAACTTGGATGCAGCTAAAGACCATCATACTATGTGAATAGTCACAGAAACAAACAACTGAATACCATATGTTCTCACTCATAAGCGGACACTGGACACTGCTGAAGGAGGGAGAAAAGGAGGAGAGATAAGGAGAACACAACAATACACTGGGTACTAGGTCCACCATCAGAGGGAGAGAGGCCCACGAGAAGCCCAGACCTCACCTGCACACTTTACTACATAAGTTTACTTATGTAGTAAATCTCACATCACCCCACGACTAAAATACAATCAGATAACAGATTTTAAAAATAATAATCCCAAATCTTTAGAATAAGAAGGAATCCTAGAGATAATTGAAAACTCTTAATATTAGATCAAAGACTCAGAAAGGCTTTAGTTGAATCACATTTTGTTTGATGTTTTATTGCAGGGGGCCAGCCCCTGCAAGTTTTGGGGAGATTTAGGAGGTCCCTTGGAAGGTGTGGCAACTTCGGCGATTATTCTGGAGAAATAAAGAAAAAAAGAAAAGGGGGGAGAAAGAAAGAGACTGGACTCTGTCTAGTGCAGAAGCCAATTCTGTAGTAGGGATAGATATTAAAAGAAAGAAGGATGGTGGTATAGATATAAAGAAGAAGAGAGAGAGAGAAAGAAAATGGACAACTGTTCAGTGAAATGAGCAGAAGCCGTTTATTGAAAGTTACAGCAGGTATTTATCTCCAAATTTTAGACAGACAGTCTCACAAGTCTTTCATGTGAACACAAAGTCAGGTGCAGGAGGGGCATCCCCCACCCACCAGATGTTTTCTTAGGTATGAGGAGGGACAAACTCCAAGATTGTCTTATTGTTCTCTTTGCTAGTTAACGCTCTTCAAAAGCAGTGCAACAACCCCTACTAGTATGATGATGTTCTGATAATCAATAACTTCTAAAGCTCACGCAGTACCCATGATGACTAACTTAAACTTTATTACCTTTCTATTCTATGCTAATACTACTTACACAATGCTACAGAAGCTCTTAATTATAGCTTAAGCCAATTACTAAAGAATGTGGCCCAGTCCAAAGATCATGCTGGGCTCTATAGGATGTGGCCCAGTCCAAGGTTCACAGTGGGCCACTTTTTGGAACAATAGACTACAATCTTTTAACAAAATGGCTATTCTAAAGTCCTATATATCTGTCCTAATTTCTATGAAAGTTTCTAATTCCTGATCCTAATATATAAAGCTGATCATCAGCAACAAAGCTTCTAAAAATAAAACCCAAATATAAACTGTAAATGTACTAAGGCCAAAACCACAATAGTAGAAAATGGAGACAATGAAATTTCTAAAGTTAACTGTATTCTTATTAAACCTCAAAATATCATGATTGATCATGTTTGAACTAACATGATTCCCTGACGTTAGCATGACCTATTCTATAATACTTTCTATGAATAAAATAAATTTAATTTCTGTAATAGATAGAAAAACCCTACACTAACTGTAGCTAAAACCGGCCTAAAAGAACGCAGCCCAATCCAAAGTACGTGCTGGACCCTCAGGAATATGGCCCAGCCCAAGGTTTGTGCTGGGCCATTTCTGATAACTCTTGATAATCCACTATACCATTGAAAAGCTGAAAACAGCTCTCCATAAGTATATACTAATTCTACAAATATACTTTAAAATCTTATAAAGAGGCTTGTACCGTGTAAAAGGCTCCCAAATATGACCTGAGTTTGAATTATATGTAATACCTAAGCCGAAACCGCAGTTTATGGGAAACAGGAACAGTAGGTTTCTAGAGTGAGCCATGCCTGTCACAGTCACAGAACCTTCAGCTTAGATCAGCAGAGTTCCTTTAGGTTACTTGTGCTGCATGGTAAAAGGAGGAGGAAAACGGGGTCAATGGCTCCTGAACACATCCTAGCGGTCTCAGGGTCCACAGCCCTCCCTGATCCCTAACACTCAGTGAGCCTCTGTGGCCGCCTCCCAACATTTTATAAAAAAGAAACATTAAGTTTTCATGTAGGTAAAGGTCAAGTTAGTTGTATTTGTTCTTCAATATATTATGGGAATTTCATAGCAAACAATAATTCCATATTATAAAGAGGCAATTAAAAAATGTTTCTTAGGTAATGGCATAAATTCCATAAGTAATATTAACAGTTTTAATGGTAATACACACAACAAACTAGTTTTTTTGGGTTTTTTTAGATGTGGTGCACAATTCAGGGTTAGGTATACAAATGTTCATTATTCAGGTAACCTTGTTAATGAGGTGTGCCCTGCCCTCTCCTGGCAGTTTCCTATTACTGCCAGTCCCACCCCCACCCCCAGGTAGTTTTCTTTACTAGTTATAAATATATTTAGGGCTTGAAGATTTTTAGTCATATGTGGATTTAGCTGATGTTGTCTATAAATACTTTGAAGGAATATTACTCATTTACTTGAAATCAAGGCTGAGTTTTGCAGCTTTATTTGTAAAGACTCTTTTGTGTGTGTGTGAGTTGGAGTCTCACTCAGTCGCCCAGACTGGAGTGCAGTGGCCGCTCCCGGCCACCGCAGCCTCAACCTGCTGGGCTCCTCGATCCTTCCACCTCAGCCTTCCAAGTAGCCGGAATTACAGGCATGCGCTACCATGCCCGGCTGGTTTTTTGATTTATTGTAGAGATGAGGTCTCGCTGCCCAGGCGGGTCTCGAACCCGCAGGCTCAGGCAATCCACTCACCTCAGCCTCCCAAAGGCACGGGATTACAGGCTGAGCCACTAAGCCCAGCTTGTAAAAACTCTTACCTTTTTTTTAATTTCAAAAGCTATAGGAAAGACAACCTCAGGCTTAAATTGTTTGATTTTAAAAACACATAAACCAGTTGTGCTCATTATTTTTCATGTATTACACTACATTCATCCTTAATGAATGCTAATATTACTCTTATCTCTTTGTCCTCCGGGCAATGTGGCTCACATCTCTAATCCCAGCACTTTGGGATGCAGAGGCAAGAGGATTGCCTGAGTCCAGGCAGGATTGCCTGAGACCAGCCTGGGCAACTTGGTGAGACTTCGTCTCCACAATAAATCAAAAAATTAGTTAGGTGTGATGGCACATGCCTCAGCTACTTGGAAGGCTAAAGCAGAAACATCACCTGAGCCCAGCAGGTCGAGGCTGTGGTGGCTACGAGCATGCCACTGCACTCCAGCCTGGGTGACAGAGTGAGACTCCTACTCAAAAAAACCCAAAAAACAAAAGAATTTCTCAAAACTTCTTCAGAGTAATTTAGATATACTTGTAGTGGTCACAGTACAATAGATACTAATAATGAGGCTTAGTAAAAAAATTTTCGTCCCATTTGGGGTTAGGTTCAATCCACCTGAATTAAAACTTCCACCCAGTTATAGCCCCATATTTGAAAGAGGCTTGTATAATGTGGGAGTATATATAACATCAACTGCTAAGGAATGTCTTTACTGTCTGGTTAATAGGTATATTAGTTGTTGAAGAGCTCCTTTTGCTCTAAGACCCATCCATGGTTCTGATACCTAGGGTGCCATATAATCTCTTTAGTCAGCCAGCCAGTCCAATTTGAGGACTTGTTTTGCTAGACAGAAGGGATACAGAGTTAAATCATAGCCACTGCCCACCAGAAGCTCATGGTCTTATAATCAGAACAGATACATGAAATAGATCATTGCAATATAATGTAAAATGATCTATCTCTGCAGCTTACACAAAATGTCACGGAAAAATAAGAATAGATACCTAAACCAGGTAATGGCTGACATGGGTCCTAAAAAACAAATGGAAGTTGGTAACTAAGCAAAGAAGGGAGAGAGGACATTGAAAAAGCACTGTATGAACCCCAGAGAGAGTGAGAAGAACGCATTCAAGAAGGTACAAGAGGCTGGGCGCTGTGGCTCAGCCTGTAATCCCAGCACTTTGGAAGGTGGAGGCAAGAGGATTGCCTGAGCCCAGGGATTCGAGACTAGCCTGGGCAATTTGGTGAGCCGTCATCTCTACAATAAATCACACACACAAAAAAAACTTGGCTTGGTGTCACACATCTGTAGTTTCAGCTCCTTGAAAGGTGAGATGGAAGGATCGCCTAAGCCCTGCAAGTCGAGGCTGTGATGGCTATGCGTGTACCATTGCACTCCAGCCTGAACAACAAAGAATGAGACTCCAACTCAAAAAAAAAAAAAAAAAAAGAAGAAGGTACAAGAACTATAAATGGGCACAGCTAGAATGTATGAGGGTTAGAAATAAGAAAAGTAGTCAAAAGAAACTTCATGGAAATGTTTAATGGCGTGCTAAGAAGTTTGAGGCAGTGAGAAGGTATTAATGAATTTTAATCAAGTAGGTGGCATTTTTATTTTAGAGAAATTTTTGCACTGCAGAGGATGGATGAGAGTAGAGATAATGGTGCAGGCAAAACTAGAAGAATTGAATCATCCAGAGATTGATGTGCATAAATACTCCTTTGAATGTAATGGCACAAAGAGTGAGATCTCTAGTTTTCCTATAAAATAAACCTGTTTTACTGGGTCCTTAGTTTAGTACCTATGCTGATTTTTTTTTCTATTGCCTGATTAAAGTATGGCATGTCTACCTACAGTATTGTTATGTAGACTGACTTACGGATATAGGACAGTCTTCATATCTTAAAAACCTAGAAGATAATACACATCATTCCCACCTTATGCTATTATGATAATACAACTTTTGTCAGAATAAATTTACAGTAATTTTTCTGATCTGTTTGTGCATTCACCTACCAGATTTTCCTTAACGTGAAATTTTATTTTGGTTCTAAACACACACTCAAATGCTTTTTGGTAATGTCTACCAAATGGAATGTTGGGCTAAGTGACTTGTTGTTGAGGGGGACACAGCTTACTGTGAGACAGGGTAAAATGTATAGTATAAGGTCACTATGTCACAAAGAAAGATCATATATTTACTGGAGTATATTCTACAGTGCAGTCAGGGGAGTAAACAGCCCTATTCAGACCCCTAGCAAAGTAACTGCTATAATAACAGAATGCTTTTATGCTTTCTTAACTATTATTATCCCATTTTAGAGATTTTTATTGTAAGTACTGCTGACTTCTGTGATCATGTTTTTCATCTTTTAATCCTTTCAAGTATTTCATCAAATTTTCTAATTTTTTATGAACACTGAAAGTTTTTAAAATCTTCTTTATGAATACTATTACTACTTTTGCCAAAACCAAACTGAAAATTGTGGTTTGATTGCACTATTATGATGGGGCTATGATTGAGGCTAATTGACCCATAAATACTTTGGCTTTAATAGTCTCTAAACTGGGCACTTTGAAACTGTAGGTTTTTGTTTTCTTAGTTTACAAAATAGCATAGTGTCTGATGGCAGGATAGTACACTCATTATAAAACCCTTTAAGTATGGGTGTTGTTTACCCTATATCTGTGTTTATGCTGACAAGCAGTGGCTTTTTTAATTGAAAAAGGTCAATGCAGAGAGTTCTGATTTTTTTCTAGAGTATAGGGACAGGAGTAAAGTGACAGTCATAACCCTAAAATATGTAGTGCAACATGTTCATCTCTAACACTACATTGGTGATGAAGGACTTGTACATACTTGTCTTCCACTGCAGTACAGTAAAATAAAACCAAAGCTTTTAGAGCATGGGAAAACTGCTTATTTCAACGTATTCTCTATCATTTTGCTCTCCTTACCAGATTTAGCCTAGTACTAATCACAATCAACTTGTCATTCAAAGTCACCATATGTCAGAAATGTTATTCCATTTTACTCTTTATTTATTCTAACACAGAACATACAGAAATCTGTTATTTGCTCATTTTCTAAATACCTAATATTTTGATTATGAAGGACTCAGAAACTAAGTATTCAAATACCTTCATAATAAAATCTGACTACCTCTCAGATATCTAGAAATTGCCTAAAGAAGTTCTATTTCATCTGATGATATCTGTGTCGCATAGAAAAGTGATCCTTAAATAACCAGATTGTCTTCACTGTTCAATATAGCCAAACAAAAGAGATTGTTCATTGTAAATGTATTGATCTATAACTACGCAATTTTATTCTCCTCTGCAGTATGCCAGTAATGCAATGAAGGATAAAAGACTTACAGATTTGACTACCCTGTCTGTCTACGAGCAGTTGTACCCACTCATTTTTGTGCTAAAAGTTTCATGACAAGATTTTTCTTGGATGAGTGTTCTTAAATGTTTTCCAGGACTTTTTGATTGAATTTGATTAAGAATATGAGAAGTGTAGTCTAAAGCTCTTTTTGTTGTTGTTGTTGTTGTTGTTGTTGTTGTTGTTGTTGTTGATGCGTTGTTTTCCAAAGTGTAGCCTAAAAAACGTTTGGAATAGTGTTGTGTTTTGTATAATAACTTTTCTTCCCTGAAAGATTCTGTTGCCATCATTTTGTTAAGCATTTTAATATTTAATCTAGATTTTTTACAACAAATCATAAAGCACAACCAACAGAAAATTCTAGGATGATAACAAGTTTATGACGTATTTCTAGTGACTCAAAGGCAGTTTATAGTAAAATTTCATTAAAAGCACATAATAACTAGGTGATATTGAACCCACAAAATCATCCCAGTGCTTATCTATGATTATAGATAGTTATTAGATATTGGATGCTTAGATATAGATGAGTGCTTTTTTAAAGCCAATTCAGAATTTATCCCTTGAAATGAACAATTTCTCTTCTAGAGTCAGAGACTTCTAATTTTTTAATGTGTGACAAAAAATTTTATGGAAGAGACATTTAAATGAGACTTTACATCGTAAAGCTTAAAACAGTCTGAACATGGTCTTTTTGTCTCTTATTTCTGATTTTCAAGGGAGAGAATCTTATTGGCTCAGCCTCCATCAGATATCCACCTTCACCCTCCCCTCCACTATCCTATCAGCCATAGTTGAAGCAGGGTCATCTGATACAAGCAGGACAGCCCAGGCTTACCCTTTTTTCAGGGACAGTGATTGGGGCTCTTTCAAATAAAGTGGAAGACAGGTAGACAACCCAAACATGTGGCTGAAGCATTTGAGTAGGACAGATTTGTGTTGCTTTTGCTACCATAAAAGCACTAATAAAGAAAAAATGTTCACAATCAATAAGGGCTGTTTGGTAAACACAGAAACTATGGTAATTGATTCAGACCTGACAGGTATTAATACATTTGCTGAGATATGAGTTGTTAGGTTTTTGGTTTGTGTTACCAAAAATTTTTGTTTTAAGATATATACATATTACTGAAAATAAAAGTACTATTAGAGTAAAAAAAGAAAGTAGTGTCAAAGCAATCATATTCTAAGGGAAAAATTATTAGTTATAAAACTGCAGGTGAGAATACTGAATAATTATAAATAGTTGAGAAACTAATACTGATAAAGTTCAAGGGTAACCCACCCATGATCATAAGTTCTCTACCCATTCTAGAAAACGCTAACTAAACAATGTCCACTTGAATGTTAATGTTGACTCCATTTCTTTTCCTTTTTCATAACTTATTTATGACTCATTATTAATGTAAAATGCTTTTCTTCAAAAAAATCTAATTAAGCAGCAGCTGACTTGAAAATTTTAAATGTAAAATACATGGTCAATCTCTACCATCGGTCATGAGAGTAGCAACCTCAAATTTTTCCTCTCCATGAATGAGACAAAAAGAAAGATAGAGAGAAGTAGTATTCTAAAAGATGCACCTACAAACAGGTAACTGAGAAACTGGCATATTAATATGTAATTAGAATTCTCCCCCTTATGCAGTAACAATTGAGTTTTGTAGGAGAGTATTACTTGATTATGTCATAACCTTTTAAAACTTCATTACTTTTCTGTTTTTTAAAGTGGAAGTTTAGGGTAAAATGCCTTTGACTACCATTGATAGTCATCAGTGATTGTTAAACAAGGGAAGTGATGTTGCCTAGATTTCTTATAAGCAGGGCTTCACATGCACTCCTTCAAGCCTTTCTCCGTATTGTTGGCAAAATGCAAATCTAACATGTTACTTCACTGCTTATGACACTTTTTCTCATTACTCTTAGGATAAAGATCAGTATCATCAGCATGGCCTACAAGGCCTTCCATGGTCAAGTCTCTGTGTCCATTTCCCGTCTTATCTTATCCTGTGCTTCCTCATGCTCTGACTCTGGCTTTCCTTTATTTATTTCTCTTTCTTGTCCCTGGTCCTCCCCACTCACTATAAGCCTAACATTTCTGCCTGAAATTTTTATACCCTTATCCCATCTTCATCCCATCCCTTTGCCTGATTAACTTTATAAATTATTCAAATTTTTGCTTAATCATCACTTTCTCAGTTAACACCTTTTTTATCCTCCCCAAATTGATAGTATGTTTGTTAAATAATTACATATATATGAGAGTTTTCACAGTTGTTTTATGTTAATTTGAAGAATTAGTTGATTAATGAATATTTTAAATGTCTTTCTAGAATCTACATAAAGAATTCTCATGTCTTTCAAAGTTTTACTCTTATTCCTTTAATTGTACTTTTAATTACTTTCTGGGTTATATATTTTTCTCTAAGATCTTATGCTATTTCTAAATATTTAAGCTAATGAATGCAGATTCCTAAATTTAAATTAATAGTCAGTGAAATTATCAGAATCCTTTAAAGTACAAAAACAATAAGATGCCATCCCCTTCAGATAGTATAAAATTTGAAATATTTAGAAATGTCAGCTAAGCTTACTTGAGAAATTTACCATAGTGGAAGTTTTTTCAATCAGTGCTAATGGCCACTATCAATTCTAACTAGTCTCATTTAGCAATTGCTTATCCCAGAGTGGATAGGCTTTTGCAGTATCAATTTAGACTTGAAAATATCCAGAGGAGACTTCCAGCAAGATGGCGACGGGGCAGCTCAGTCTGTGAGACTCTCCACCAAGGAGATCACAAAGAGACTCTGGTTCTCTTCCCGGAGGCTGCAGATCCCATCGTCAGCAGCCTGCTCTTCACTCGGAGCTCGGTGATAGACCTTGCTGAGGCATCACTGCAGTCGGGCAGCTACTGTGGCTGCTGCTGCTGCCGCTGCCGCCACAGCCAGCAGCCATTCCACATCGCACTGCCAGTGCCTGAGGCAAGCCGCCACCACCGCCTCTGAAGCAGACATTACACATCGCTCCGCCTGTGCCTGAGGCCAGCTGCCACTGCCACCGCCGCCGCCATCGAAACAGCCATTCCACATTGGACCATCAGTGCATGAGGTGAGCCACTGCCGCCACTGCCAAGGCAGCCATTACACGTCGCATGGCCTGTGTCTGAGGCGATCCACGACTTCAGACCTTGAAGCCCCTGAAAGCAAGATCTGCTGAGGTCTGCTACCACCAGATGTCCTGCCAGGCCGTGGGTCTCCTCCTGTGTGCCTCGAGGCAACATCTCCCTACCCTTAGAGGCGGGTGAGCAGCTGTGATATAAAGACCATCTGGAGCGAGGGATAACACTACCTGCTGGTGATTCAAGGTAACAACATTGAAAGGGAAAAAATAGAAGCCTGACAGACACAGGTCAGATCGGAGTAGTGAACTGGGCAATGGTGAACTGAGTGATGATCGGAACTGCCCTTCACAGCAGGCCAGGGGCAACTGATCCTAACTGTGAACAAACTTACCAGCTTGAAAAGACAGCTAGAAATCAGAGCTAAAAGGACATTCGACTTAAACGAAAAGTCTCAGAGTGTGCTTGATTGGTTCTGTCAGTCTACTGACTTGATTCTATTCCTTCTGTTTTGTCCCCCCCCCTTTTTTTCCTCCTTCCTTTCCCTTCTTTTCTTCTCTCTGTAAGTCATATCTTTCTATAGAGGAATAGCACACCAATAAGGAGGTTGGTAAGCTTGTATGTTAGCAACGTTGTATATTTTAGTTTTTTTGTATGGGAGTTGGTTAGTTTGCAGCCGTAGTCTATTGTTTTTATATGTTTCAATTTTTGTCTCTCTCTCAATTTGTTGGTACACTCATCTGTTTTCACCCTTACTCCTCTCTCTCCCTCCACCCCCCTCTTCCCCCCACTGCCTGCTCCATTCTCTTCCCTCTATTAACCACATTTTATTTCAGGGAGTAAACCTACAACCCCACTGCACAGACAGATTCCAAGGCAGTGGGAAGTGGGTTTCAGATTATTCATATACCTGTCGGTGGATACCAGGACCTGCAGATAGATTCTGAATCACAACTCCCCCTTTAGTAAATCTCAAAACTGCAAAAAGGACCACCCATGACCTGCAGTGCAACTCCAGAATTGAACAAAGTAAGAGGACATACATAAAGAAGAATAGGAGACTGAACAAACAGAAGTAAAAACAACCCCTCCACCCTTGAATAACAGAATTAAAAAAGATGGTGACGTGGAGGAAAGGAAAAAGTAGGGAGGGGGGGAAACTGCACAAATGAAGAAAAACCAAAAGAAGAATATAGGTCTCACCCAGACCCCTGGGAGATCAGACACTGAGAAAACAGATTCCAGAACACAAACAATGAAGAGCCCCCAGAATGATTGGTCACATGCAACAAACCCAGACATCAAGACATCAATAGAGAGAATTAAAAAAATTGAGGAGAGACAAGAGAAAAATAGGAAGGAGCTGATGTCAGAAATAACAGCAGTAAAGAATACTGTGATGGAAATCAATAACAAACTAATAAGCATGGAAAGCAGAATTAGCCAAGCAGAAGAAAGAATCTCAGAGCTCGAAGACCAAAACACAGAACTAACCCAACTGTCAAAATCATAGAAAAGAAGCTCAAAAAAACAGAACAAAACCTTCAAGAGATGAATGACCACTTCAAGAGACTGAACCTAAGAGTAATTAGCCTTCCTGAGGCAGAGAGAGAAACAGGCCACACTGGAACAAACATTTCATGAAATCATTCAAGAAAACTTCCCTCATCTCATCAAGGATGAAAAAATTCAAACACAAGAGATTCAGAGAACCCCTGCAAGACAATAAATGAGAAGACCAACTCCCAGACATATAATAATTCGCCTAAGAAACATAGGTATAAAAGAAAAAAATCCTAGAGGCTGCAAGAGGAAAAGGTCAGACTACCTACCAGGGAAGACGAATTAGAATAGCAGCAGATTTATCTACAGAAACCCTCCAGGCTAGGAGAGCTTGGAGCCCTATCTTCAAAGTTCTAAAAGATAAATGATTTCAACTGAGAATAACCTATCCAACCAAACTAAGCTTCATCAGTGAGGGAGAATTGAAATCTTTCCCAGATATCCAATCCCTAGAAACCTACGCTGCCACCAGACCACTGCTACAAGAAACATTTAAGAAAGTATTGAACACAGAAGAAAAGGAAAAAAGAACAACAACGTTCTTCACAAGAGTACAGGCAAAGGATTAAAAACACACATGATCCAACTCTAAAACCAAAAGAAAGACAGCACACAAACGGGAAGAAAAACAACTCTGTAAGAACATTATGATAGGGATCAACTCACATCTCAATAATTAGTTTGAATGTGAATGGACTAAATGCACCACTGAAAAGACATAGAATGGCAAAATAAATAAAATATCACCAGGCAACAATCTATTGCCTTCAAAGGACACTCACCTCACTAGAAAGGACACTCACAGACTCAAAGTAAGAGGATGGGAAACAAATTTTCAGGCAAATGGAACACAAAAGAAAGGAGGAGTCGTGATCTTGATCTCAGACAAAATACCCTTTAAGCTATCAAAAATTAAAAAAGATACAGAAGACCACTACATATTGATAAAAGGTTCAATCCATCAACAAGAAATATCCATCCAAAACATATATGCACCGAACATAGGAGCACCAACTTTCATAAAGCAGCTCCTAGGTAACTAAAAAAAGATATCGACTTCAATACCTTCATAGCTGGGGACTTTAATACACCACTTACAACCCTAGACACAACATCAGGACAAAAGATCAGCAACAAGACCTGAAACCTCAGTGTGACTCTTGATCAAATGGACTTAATTGATACCTACAGAACCCTCCATCCAAAGACCACAGAATACACATTCTACTCATCACCACATGGAACGTCCTCTAAGATCAACCACATACTTGACCATAAGTCAAGCATAAGCAAATTTAAAATGACTGAAATTTTACCATGTACCTTCTAGGACCACAGTGGAATAAAAATAATCATTAACACCAACAAGGTCCCCCCCAAAACCCACAAAGACATGGACACT
>NW_007246113.1:259926-305652 GCF_000164805.1 Carlito syrichta | reverse complement strand
CACAAATTAACAGCCTAAGAAGCCACCTAAGGAAACTGGAAAAGCAAGATCACAAAAACCCTAATTTCACCAGAAGAATCCAGATCACCAAAATAAAAACCCAAATCCAGGACATAGAAGACAAAAGGATAATACAAAAAAATCCATGAAACAAAAAGCTGGTTCTTTGAAAGGATAAACAAGATCGATGGTCCCCTAGCTAGACTGACCAAGAAAAAGCCCAAATAAACACAATCAGAAACACAAAAGATGAAGTCACATCTGATCCTGAAGAAATACAAAAGAGCATTAGAGACTACTATGTACACTTGTATGGAAACAAACTTGAAAACCTTTCAGAAATGGAGTACTTTCTGTCATCACACAACCTACCTAGATTGAAACAAAAAGAAATTGAGACCCTAAATAGACCAATAACAATCAAGGAAATTGACCACGTAATAAGAAAACTACCTACAAAAAAAAGCCCTGGTCCAGATGGCTTTCCAGTAGAATTCTACAAGACATTTAAGGAGGTGCTTATACCAATCCTACTGAAGGTATTCCAGGCAATTGAGAAAGATGGAACTCTCCCCAAATCATTTTACTATGCCAACATCACATTGATACCCAAGCTAGGTAAATACCTGACAAAGAAAGAGAACTACAGGCCAATATCTTTGATGAACATAGATGCTAAAATTCTCAACAAGATCCTAGCAAACTGGATTCAACGATGCATCTCAAAAATCATCCATCATGACCAAGTAGGCTTCATCCCTGGGATGCAAGACTGGTTCAACATTCGTTAAACCATAAATATAATTAAATACATCAACAGATGTCAAAACAAAACCACATGATTATATCATGAGATGCAGAAAAGGCTTTTGATAAAATCCAGCACCCCTTATTGATAAAAATCCCTTGAACATCTAGAAATACAGGGAACATACCTCAAAATAGTAAAAACCATCCACAAGAAACCCACACCCAGCATACTCCTAAATGGACAAAAACTGGAACCATTTCCCCTGAAAGCTGGAACAAGACAAGGATGCCCACTCTCACCCCTCCTGTTCAATATAGTATTGGAAGTCCTGGCTAGAGCAATCAGAGAAGAGAAGGCAATCAGGGGTATTCAAATAGGAAAACAGGTAGTCAGGCTATCTCTCTTTGCAGATGACATGATCGTATACCTTGAAAACCCAAGAGAATCTGTCAAAAACCTCCTCACATTGATAAAGGACTTTGGCAAAGTCTCAGTATATAAAATAAATGTACAAAAGACAGTCGCATTTCTTTACACCAATAATAAACAAGCAGAAACTCAAATAAAAACCACAATTCCATTCACAATAGCCACAAAAAAATGAAATACCTTGGCATCTTCCTAACCAGAAACATGAAAGACCTTTACAATGAAAACTACAAAACACTGCTCAAAGAAATCAACGATGACACAAACAAGTGGAAAAATATCCCATGCTCATGGATTGGAAGAATCAACATTGTGAAGATGTCCATCTTACCTAAGGAAATCTACAGATTTAGTGCAATACCCATCCAATTACCAGCAACATTCTTCTCAGACCTAGAAAAAACAACACAGGAATTCATATGGAAACACAAACAACCAAGAATAGCCAGAACAATCCTCAGCAAAAAAAAAAAGCAGGTCGTATCACATTACCAGATTTCAAACTTTACTATAAATCTACAATAATCAAAACAGCTTTGTATTGGTACAGGAGCAGGCATGTAGACCAATGGTATAGAATTGAGATTCCAGAAGCAAAACCTCAATTTCTCAACCAACTCATCTTCGACAAAGCCTCAACCACCTACCACTGGGGAGAGGAGAACCTATTCAGTAAATGGTGCTGGGAAAACTGACTGACCACATGCAGAAGATTGAAACAGGACCCCTATATATCCCCATACACAAAAATTAACTCTAAATGGATCAGAGACCTAAATGTAAAACCTCAAGCCATAAGAACCTTAGAAAATGAAGGACATACCCTCATGGAAATTGGAACTGGCATCCAATTCCTGAACAAAACCCGAAACCCACAGACCATAAGAGATAAGATAGACAAGTGGGACCTCATTAAACTGACATGCTTCTGCAAAGCCAAAGAAACCATCAAGAGAGCAGGGAGACAGCCTACAGACTAGGAAAAAATATTTGCCAGCTCTAGGTCTGACAAAGGCTTAACATCTTGGATCTACAAGGAACTCAAACGTGCTGAAAAGAAAAACACAAACAACCCCATTATAAAATCGGCAAGATATGGACAGACACTTCTCAAAGGAAGTCATCCAAGCAGCCAATAGACACATGAAAAAAATGTTCCACCTCACTGATCATCAGGGAGATGCAAATCAAAATCACACTGAGATACCACTTAACTCCAGTCAGAATGGCCATTATCAATAACTCAAAAAATAACAGTTGCTGGAGAGGGTGTGGGGAAAAGGGAACACTTCTACACTGTTGGTGGGAGTGTAAACTAGTGCAACCTCTGTGGAAAACAGTATGGCGATTCCTAAAAGTTCTAAATATTGACCTTCCATATGACCCCGCAATCCCCCTACTGGGAATATACCCTGAAGAACTCAAATCACTCTATAGAAAAGATACCTGCACACATATGTTTATTGCAGCATTGTTCACAAGAACCTGGAAGCAACCATGCTGTCCATCAAAAGAGGACTGGATTTTTAAAATGTGGCACATTTACATGATGGAATACTATGCAGCCATAAAAAAGAACAAAATCATAAATTTCGCAGCAACCTGGATGGAACTAGAGTCTATAATATTGAATGGTCTCTCACAGAAACAAAGATCTGATTATCACATGTTCTCATTCTTATAGTGGACCTTGAACATCCAACATAATACTATAAGAAAATGACTGACAGTGGTGGGAAACTATGGGGGTGAGGGGAAGGGAGATGGGATTAACGGTAGTAAATATCTGTCTGGGGACAGGGAGACACCTCCTATCAACAAGGGTGCCTAAACGGAGCATATTTGTATACCTAACCCTTAACTGTACCCCACAATATCATTAAAAAATATTGATTAAAATAAAAAAATAAAAGAAAATATCCATTTTCTTGTATTAATCTCAGAACTTTAAAATTATCATAATAGCCGGGCTCGATGGCTCAGCCTGTAATCCCATGCCTTTGGGAGGCTGAGGTGAGTGGATTGCCTGAGCCCACAGGTTCGAGACCCACCTGGGCAACTTGGCGAGACCTCATCTCTACAATAAATCAAAAAATAAGCCAGGCATCGTAGTGCACGCCTGTAGTTCCAGCTACTTGGAAGGCTGAGGCAGAAGGATCACCGGAGTTCTGCAGATCGAGGCTGCAGTGGCCGGCAGCGGCCACTGCACTCCAGTCTGGGCGACAGAGTGAGACTCCAACTCAAAAAAACAAAAACAAACAAACAAAAAAATTATCATAATAGGAGTAATGAACTGAAAGGAATTGTACAATTCATATGATTACCATTGCTTTGCTGTGTCAGGATCACTTTCACATTTCTTCATTTAATGAGGAAGGGTTCCCTTCATCTTTAGCTAGCATTTTTCCTTTCATTTTTCCACTTCATTTTCAAATTCTCTCTTTCTCTCTTTTTTTTTTTCCTTTTTTTTTTCCCTCCCTTAGAGGTGCCTTACTTCATTTAAATAAAATACTCACATAAGCAAGGAAGATGTTTAGTACTATCTCCTGGAAATCAATTACTTCTGTGAGTTTCTCTCAGATACTCAAGTTTACACACAAATGTTTTCCTTAAACTTTTCTTCTCAGTTTTGTTCGGGGTCACATTTCAGGCAGCATCAGCATTCCATTCAGCACTGCATTTACTACTGAAGGTGAGCTTACCCATGGCCCTTACACCACTATGCTCCAGAACTTCAAAGGGAAGGTCATTGTCATCGTGGGGCATGTGGCAAAGCATACTGCTGAGGTAAGTGTACTCATTAATGTCATATATGCATACAATGAGTTGTTTACCTGCCCACTATATGTAGGTTGTCTAAAAGTATGTTTATTCGGAAGTTAGCCAGACATGAAATGAGCTTTGAAAATTTGTCTGTGTTCTTATGTGGAAGAAGTTTGTCTGCCTTTAATTCAAGCCTTTCCCTCAGTGTTCAGCATCAGGATCAGTAGTAAACTTTGAAAAATCTAAACCAAGACCTGAGATAAACTTTTATATTCTAAGTGCTAACAAGCCTAGGGCTTTATTTTCATAAAGGATTCACCATTTGAAAGATGGTATCTAATATATAACCCCCTGTATGATTTAATCTTAAATTTGCCAAATGTTTTTTAAAATCCTACCCATTACTCTAGATATATGCTTATACTAATTTTACCATGAAGATAAAAACATATGTAAGTCAATAGGTAACTCATTTATTTCATTAAGCAATCAAAAAATATATATCTGTTATATGTAAGGCACTGTGCAACACTATATCAAAGTGCTAATATATTTCAGAGATCAGAATATAAAGGAAGTCTGGAAGCATGATTATTCAGATAAAGTAATAAAAAATATGTGATACTAATAGTAATAAAGAACATTCTAAATGAATTAGTCATCATGCTTATCAGAAACCAGATATTATCATAAATCCTTCTTCACATTTTCCACACTCATTCATATTTGTAGAAATGGCTAAATAAATTGTATGTACAACTGTTAATGCGTCAATTCAACATCAGGAAATTATTTTGAGAAACAATTTTAAATATTTGTATAGAGATTTATCTTTAATATTTTTCTTATGATAGAGCTAAAGAGACCTTTAGATATTTATTTGTTCATACTGTTTCATCTTTTATCTCCTGTATAGATCTGTATTTCCCTTAATAAATTGGAAGCATCTCAGTTAAAAGCATATTTATTGGAATTCTACAGTGTATCCATAATTGTGTTGGATACTTTTTATTTGCCTCTCACCTGCCATTGAAGATCTGTCTCTTCTTCACCCTTCTTCACCTTGCCATTCACCCGAGGAGGCTGATTTCCATGTTTTCTGGTTTCCAGTTGTTCAGCCAGTGGAGAGCTTAGACAAATTACAGAAAGGAGGGAGGTCAGGATATTTATCCCCCTGGATCCTTTCCTCAAAAAATTATCTCAGTTGGCTTGTCCCTCTGCTGAAATCCAACACTTCAGGAAGCCTTCTTATCAACCTCTGTTCCTTTTGGCTTTAGGGGTGGCAACAGCTAGCTCTGGTTTTGCTAGTTCCCAGATAACTTCACTATCACTTTCTGTTCTCTTAGATGCCACCCACACCTTTGTAATTACTAACTTTATAAATAAGCTAAGTAAGCCCTTCTCAGTTTATTCTTTTTTTCTTTTTCTTTTGTTTTTTTTAGTTGGAGTGTCTCACTCTGTTGCCCAGACTGGAGCGTAGTGGCAACCTCAACCTGGTGGGCTCAGGCTATCCTTCCACCTCAGGCTTCCAAGTAACTGGAACTACAGGCACACACCACCAGGCCTCGCTAATTTTTTGACTATTTTTTTATTGTAGAGATGAGGTCTCGCCAAGTTGCCCAGGCTGGTCTCGAACCCATGGACTCAGGCAATTCTCTCACCTCAGCCTCCCAAAGTGCTGGGATTATAGGCATGACCCATCGTGCCTAGCCCTCTCAGTTTATTCCAATGACTTGTAGGGACTTTGTTATATAGGTAGTATCTAAATACATGAATTATTTAGTCAACTTAGGCAAGTTGTTTATTCTTTCTAAGTCATTATTAAATGAGGATAATATCTATCTCATAACACTCTTGTGATGATTTTAGATTAGGCATTTGAAGTTCATTGCAAAGCCTGATACTAGTAAGCACTCGATTAAGATCAACTATTCTAATTTCTAGTACTTATTACTTATACATATAGGTAATTCAGTAAATACTATTTTAAGTATGATGTTAGTTTTTAAAATATTCGAGGATTTTGGAATATTTCTGCCAAATAAAAGAATAAGCAGCTCTCCTGTCCCTTCATAGAAACATTCATAAGCAAGCAGAACTGTGTTGTACTGTGTTGAACAGAAGTAGCAAAAGCAGACATCCTTGTCTTCCTGACGTTAGAGGAAAGTTTCCAATCTTTCACCATTGAGTATGATGTTAGCTGGGTTTTTCTGTATGTGGCTTATATCATATTGAGGACGTTTTCTTCTATACCTAGTTTACCAAGAGTTTTTTGCATGAAAGGATGCTGAATTTTGTCAAATTCTTTTTCTACATTAAGATATTTAAATATTTTATTCACTACTATTAATATAGTATATATTAGAGATGTAGGGTACACGTGAGAATTTTCTACCTAAGTTGCATGCAGGTGAGGTTTGGACTTCTAACAAGCCCTCTCTCCCAGTAGGCGGTTGTGTACCTGTTATCCCCCCTTCCTTGCTCCCTCCTTTAGCAGTGTCTAGGGTTTGTTTCTGCCTTTGTGCTTGCATGCCCAGTATTTAGGACCTGCTTGTGGGTGAGAACATGCAGTATTCACTTTTTTGTTTCTGCGATAGTTCACTTAGAATGATGGTCTCCAGCTATATCTGTGTTGTTGCAAAGGACATGATTTTTTTCTTCTTTATTGCTGCATAGTATTCCATCGTGTATATGTATGATGTGATATATTATAAGGATTGATTTTTGTATGCATGTTGAATCTTGCATTCCTACTATAAATTCCACCTGGTCAATGTATATAACCCTTTCAATATATTGCTGAATTCACTTTACAAATATTTTATTTAGGATTTATTACATCAATATTCATCAAGGTTATTGGCCTATAGTTTTCTTTTCTTATTTGGATTTGATATCAGACTAATGCTAGCCTCACAGCATGCATTTGGAAGTGGTCCCTCTTCTTCAGTTTTTGGGAAGACTTTGAGAATGATTGATGTTAATTCTAGCCAGATAAATTAGGCAAGAAAAAGAAATAAAAGATTTCCAAATTCCAAATTAGAATATATGGGAATTTCCTAGGGCTGCTGAGAAAACACACACAGAGAGACACACACACACAAACTGGGAGACCTAAAACAATAGAAATGCATTCTTTCATAGTTCTGAAGGCTAGAAGTCTGAAATTAAGGAGTCAGCAGGACCAAGTTTTCTCTGGGAAGAGAAAAGTTCAGGTGTTAGCCAGCACTTGAACTTGTTTTTCCTTGACTTGTAGCTACATCAGTCTCTGACTCTTTCATAACATAGTATTCTCTGTTGTATCTCTTCTCTTCTTTCTGATGAAGATTCCAGTCAGATTAAAAGCCCACCTGCTCTAGTACCTGATTTCCAAATAAGGGCATATTTGGAGGTTCTGAAAAAGGCAAAAATTTGGGGGGGACATTATCCAACTCAGTATAAAAAGGAAGAAGTAAAACTATCTCTATTTGCAAATGATATAATCTTATATCTAGAAAACACTGAGAATACACATATACCAAAAAAAAACCCTTTTAGAGCTAATAAATGAATTCATCACAGTTGCAAGATTCAAAATCAACACAAAAAAATTAGTGTATTTCTCTATACTAATAATGAAATATCCAAAAAGAAAGTTTTTTTAAAAAATTCCATTTGCAATGGTATTGAAAAAGAATAAAATACTTAGGAATTAATTAAACCAAGGAGGAGTGAGATATACATATATACACTGAAACAATATTGCTAAAAGAAATTTAAGAAGATCTAAATAAATGTTCATGTACTGAAAGAATTAATATTATTACCATGACAGTACTACCCAAAGCAATGTGCACATTTAATGGAGTGCTTAGCAAAATCCCAATCGTGTTTTTTACAGAAATGGAAACAAGCATCCTAAGATGTGTATAGAATTTCTAGAGACCTAGAATAGCCAAAACAATCTTGAAATAGAAGAACAAAGTCAGAGGACTCACTGATTTCAGAACTTAGTACAGAACTACAGTAATCAAAGCAATAGTACAGGCATAATGATAGACAAACAGAGCAATGAAATTAAATTGATAACCCAGAAGTAAACCCTTGCATCTATAAAAAAAATTGATTTTTGATAAGTGTCAAGACTATTTATTGAGAAAAAAATATATTCTTCAACAAATGGTGCTACAACAACTGAATATTCACAAGGAAAACAATGAAGCTGAACCCTTACCTTATACCATAAACAAAAAAATTACTCAAAATGGATCAAGGACTAAAATTGAAGAGCCACTACTGTAGCATTCTTAATAGAAAATGTTTAGGTAAATCTTTTTCACCTTGAATTTGGCAGTGGTTTCTTAAATATCACACCAAGAGCATAGGCAATGAAGAAATAAATAAATAAGTTGGACTTTACTAAAAGTAAAATCTTGTGTTTCAAAGGACACTATCAAGAGAGTTGAAAATACAACCCACAAGATGGGAGAAAATATTTGTAAGTCATATACCTGATAAGGATTTAATATCAACATATAAAATCACTATGTGAAGATCAATTGTATTTCTGTTCACTAACAACTCTTACAGCTCAACAACAGAAAGACAACCAAATTAAAAAATGGACAGTACCTACTGTTTTGCAAACAAAAATTGCCAAGTCCAAATATAGATTTGACATAAAAATCATAAACATTTGCAATGATAATTTGTGACTGTACCAACTAGAATTGACACCTCTGCTTCCTTTTCATAGCATTCAACTATGACTTTTTTAATCTTTTCAAAACAGGACTCTGCCAGCTACAGTGCACTGATTTCAAGTTAGAAGAAAAGCTGCCACTTGCTTGGAAATAACTTTTTAAAAAATTCCTTAGAGGTAAAAGAGACCTTATCAGAAGAGCTCTTATAAAATTTTCTTCACTACTATCTGACCAAAAATTGTAGGGATCAGATGAACTAGTTTGCACTCTAGGACTTGACGTATCCCAAGTACATCAAACTTTTTTTTTTTTAATTGAAGTAAAATATATGTAACATATTTGTCATTTTTTTTTTAAACTGTTTTTAGGTTCATAACTCGTGGCATTAAGTACATTCACAGTGTTGTACAGCCATCACCACTAGATATTTCCAAAATTTTGTCATCATCCCAAACAGAAACTCTGTACTTGTTAAGTAGTAACTCCTATTCTCCCCTAGCCCAGCTCCTGGTAACCACTATTCTACTTTCTGATTCTATGAATTTACCTATTGTCAATATTTTATATAAATTGAATTATATAATATTTGTCCTTTTTGTGTATGGCTTATTTTACTTAGCATCTGTTTACTTAATGTCATATCATATATTAAAACTTCATTTCTTTTTGTGACTGAATATTATACTGCATGTATATATTACATTTTGACTATTCATTTGCTTGTTGATAGTCACTTCAGTAATTTGACAAGCCAAACAAATATAGATTGATTACATCTATCAGTATGGTTAATGAGAGTAGGAAGACCTTTGTATGAAACAAGCATAAAGTTAATTCAAGCCTTAATTGTTCAAGCCTTGTGTCACATTTAAAATAAAATACATGGAGGTGGATCCAAGATGGCCACCACGGAGCAGCAGACTGGCACTGCTCTTGTCAAGCAAGACAGAGAGTAGGGACCCAGCTGCCAATAAACAGAGACACCTTGGACACTTGGACAGATAAAACACCCTGCACCCAGCAAAAGTTTCTTTGAACACATGGAGATCAGAGAGCGACAGGGGACGTGGGAATCCAGGTTCCGCATCCCCCACTGTGCCCCAGACTTGCACAAGCCCTTCCTGGCAAATGAAGGTGGCTGAGTGAGCCAAAGACACTTTGGAACAGATCACCCCCTCCCAGTCATGTGTGGGCCATCAGTCTCTTTCGAGGGAAATCCTGGGCAGAGCACAAGACTTTGGGCAACAGCAGCCCAAGCGGGATGGGAGAAAGACTCAAACTGGAGCAACTGCTGTGAGTGCAACTTTCTGCTAGACTGGTGATTCATGGGTGGGGAGGCCTTGCCTTCAGAGTGAACCTGGCAGACACACTCCATCATCCCCCAGCCAGACGGAGAAGAACCCTCTGGAGCCCTGCATCTGGCAGAGCAGAGCCTCTCCCCTCCTCCATGAAAAAAAACTTGCAATATTTCAAGAGCAGAGTGAAAACTCAAACAAGGAGGATACAACAAGAAAGAACCCTCAGGGCTCTTTCAGTCATTAGCATGGGTATGGGTCTCCCATCTGCTGACTGTAGGCCACAGGCAGCAGATGGGAGACCCATACCCATGCTAACAACTCACAGACTACTATCAGTGAGAGCTAAAAGCTGTTCCAACAAGTTTAGCAGTGGGTGAGAAGTTCTTCAGTGACAGAAACCTTCCACATAGTAGAACAAGGAGCAGATGTGAATGTCACTCCCTCTCTCATGAGTGACATATACTGATTCACAGAAAATACTGTAGAACAGAGGGTTATTGAGTAGTTTCAGAACCTTAAATCAAAATAGAAATTATAGAGAGCAAATAGAGGCCTGTGACTAATGAGGAAAAGTCAACAAAAAAATACACGCAACCCGCAAAGTTCTAAATAGACAGCACCCAGAATAACAGCTGTCAAAGCACGATGGAAACACACTAGAACGGCCTGCCCCAGATGACAACTACAGAAATCAGAGAATGGATGGCAAACAGGAACCAAGAGAAACTAGAAGCAAAACTCATTGGAGTCATACAGGAAGTAAAAGCAGAGATGTCCAAATTCAAAAAGGCTCACTCTGAAATAATGGAAATGAAAAACTTCATCCTGGAAATTAAGAACCCACTAACAAGCATAGGTAGCAGGGTCAACCAGGCAGAGGAAAGAATCTCAGAGCTTGGAAACCAAAATATGGAATTAACCCAGTTTGTCAAAAACCTGGAACAAAAGATTAAAAGAAGGAGCAAAACCTTTGAGAGATGTGGTAATATGTCAAGAAGTCAAATCTATGCCCAAAACAGAAAGGGAAATGGAAAACACCAGAGAGAAAGCATTCAATAAAATCATTTAAGAAAACTTCCCACATCTTGCCAGAGAGAGAACCATCCAAGCACAAGAGATTCAGAGAACTCCCACAAGGTATCATAAGAGAAGACCATCCCCAAGGCACATAGTAATTCACGTCCACAAAATAATCATGAAACAAGAAATTCTAAAGGAAGCAAGAGAGAAAGGTCGCACTACCTACCAAGGAAAACCCATCTGAATAGCTGCAGACTCATCTACAAGCCAGAGGGGACTGGAGCCCAATTTTTAACATTCTTAAAGATAAGCAATTTCAGCCAAGAATTTTCTACCCTGCCAAGCTATGTTTCATCAATGATGAAGAAGTAAAATCATTCCCAGACATCCAATCCCTAAGAGAGCATGTCGCGTCCAGACTAGGCCTTTAGGAGACACTTAAGGTGTTGAACACAGAAAATAAAAAAAAGAACAGTCATTCCCATCACAAAAGTACAGGCAAGCACAGAGTTAATGGAGGATACAGAGCACTCACAAAAATGAAAATGCACATATAAACATAAAAAAGAAAATACATACATAAATATATAAATACACACATATATAAATATCAATCCACCAGCAAGAAATATTCATCCTAAACACAGATGTACCCAACACAGGAGCATCAGGTTTTATAAAACAACTTGTAAGTAATCTAAGAGAGGACACTGACTCTCTCACAATCATAATGAGAGACCTAAATACCCGACTAACAGTTTCAAATAGATCATCAAGGCAAAAAAAAAAAAAAAAAACCAACGAGATCTGGAACCTCAACTCAATGCCCAATCAAATTGATTTAATAGACATCTATATAACAATCCACCCAACATCTACTGAGTATACATTCTACTCATCAGCACATTGAATCTACTCCAAGTTCAATCACATTCTCAGACATAAATCAAGCATGAGCAAATTTCAAAAGATTGGAATAATATCCTGCATCCTCTCAGATCACAGTGGAATACAAATATTGTCACCAACAAGATTTCACCCCAAAACAAAGACCTGGACAATAAACAACATGCTGCTTAAAAACTTCTGGGTCAACATGGTAATCAACTAAAATAAAGACAAATAAAAATATTCCTGGAAACAAATGAAAAGAAAGACACATCAGAATCTCTGGGATACCATGGAAGCACTGTTATGAGAAAAATTCATGGAAACATCAAGAAAATCAAGAAAACAGATCACAAGTAGACAGCCTAACATCACAGCTAAGGGAGTTGGAAAGGCAAAATCACCTAAATCCTAACTCAGCAGAAGAACCCAGATTACCAAGATAAAATCACAATTACAGGACATAGAAGACAAAAATATCATAGAAAAAAAAAGTATCAAGACCAAAAGCTAGTTCTTTGAAAGGATAAATAAGATTGACAGTCTCCTGGCCAGATTGACTTAAAAAAAAAAAAAAAGAAGAAGAAGAAGAAGAAAGAAAGTCCATATAAATACAGTTAGAAATGCACACAGCAAAGTCACAACTGATGCTGAGGAAATTCAAAAGATTATCAGAGCTTACTATAAAAACCTCTATGCAAATAAACTATAAAGCCTAAAGGAAATGGAGGACATTCTAATACATAACCTCCCAAGCTTGAAATAAGAAGAAACTGAAACTCTAAACAAACCAATAACAATCCAGAAAATCAACTCAGTCATAAGAAATTTCCCTACCAAAAAAAAAACCCAGACCAGATTATTTCCAAGCTGAATTCTACAAGACATACAAGGAGAAGCTGATACCAATCTTACTGAAATTATTCCAGACAATTGAGAAAGATGGAATTATCCCCAACTCATTTTATGAAGCCAACATCATGCTGATACCAAACCTGGCAAAGACTCAACAAGAAGAGATAATTACAGGCCAATCTCTTGATGAATATAGATGCAAAAATTCTAAACAAGATTCTAGCAAATTGGATCCAATAACACATCTCAAGGATCATCCACCATGACCAGGTGGGATTCATTCCTGGGGTGCAGGGCTGATTCAACATTTGCAAGACCATAAACGTAATTCAGCATATTAACAAGTATAAAACCAGTAATACATTATTATATCATTAAACACAGTAAAAGCATTTGACAAAATCTATCCTCCCATCTTGATAAAAACCTTTGAGCACCTAGTCATAGAAAGAACATTCCTCAAAACAGTAAGCATCATCTATCAAAAACCCACAGCTAACATTATGCTTAATAGGTGAAAGTTGGAAGCATTTCTCCTAAGAATAAGAACAAGACAAAGATGCCCACTCTTACTCCTCCTATGCAACATAGTGCTGGAAGTCCTAGCCAGAGCGATTAGGCAAAAGAAGGAAATCAGGGGTATCCAAATAAGAAAAAAGGAAGTTAAGCTTTCCCTCTTTGTGGAGGATATGATTCTATATCTTGAAAACCCTAGGGGGTCTGTCAAAAGCTTCCTTGCACTGATAATCAACTTTGGTAAAGTCTCAGGGTACAAAATCGACATGCAAAAGACAGTTATATTTCTATATACTAGCTACAGCAGGCAGAGAACAAAATAAAAAGCACAATCCCATTCACAATAGCCACACACAAAAAGTAAAACACCTTGGCATCCACCTAGCAGAGAAGTAAAAGATCTTTACAGTGAGAGTTACAAAACACTGCTCAAAGAAATAGGAAAACATGGATAAGAAGATTCAATGTTGTCAAGATATCCATCCTACCCAAGGCAAGCTACAGATTCCATGCAATACCCATCAAATTACCAACATCATTTTTCTCAGACCTGGAAAAGACAATACAGAAATTCATATGGAAACAAAAAAGAGCACAAATAACCAAAACAATCCCCAGCAAAAGCAACAAAGTGGGAGGTATCACACTTTCAGACTTTAAACTTTACTATGAGGTCACAGTAATCAAAACAACTTGATATTGGTACAATATCTTAAGCAACTCTTAAGCAACTCATCTCCAGTAAAGCCACCAGTAACAACCACTGGTGAAGGGAGACGATATTTGGCAAATGGCTCTGGTAAAACTGGCTGACCACATGCAGAAGAATGAAACAGGACCCCTATCTATCACCATACACAAAAATCAACTCTAAATGAATCAAAGACCTAAACATAAAACCTCAAACTATAAAAATCCTAGAAGAAAACATAGGAAACACCCTTATATACATTGGAGTAGGCAATGAATTTTTGACCAGGTCCCCAAAAATGAGTGCTTTAAAAGCTAAGATAGAAAGTGGGACCTCGTCAAACTGATAATGTTTTGTACAGCAAAAGAAAGCATTAAGAAAGTGGGAAGACAGCCCACAGAATGGGAAAAAATATTTGCCGACTGCATATCTGACAAAGGCCTAACATCCAGGATCTACAAGAAACTCAAATGTGCCAAAAGGAAAAAACAAACAGCCCCATTAAAAAGTGGGCAAAAGATATGACTAGACATTTCTCAAAAGAAGACATACGAGCAGCCAACAGACACTTGAAAAAATGCTCAGCTTCACTAATCATCAGAGAAATGTAAATCAAAACTGCAATGAAATACTACCTAATTCCAGACAGGATGGCCATCATTAATAAAACAAAAAACAACAGATGCTGGTGTGGGTTTGGAGAAGTGGGAAAGCTTCTACACTGTTGGTGGGAGTGCAAACTAGTTCAGTCTCTGTGGAAAGCAGCATGGTGATTCCTAAAAGACTAAAAATTGACCTTCTATATGATCTGTGAATTGCTTTCCTGGGAATATACCCAGAGGAACATAAATTGTTCTAGAAAAAGACACCTGCACACACATGTATATTTGCTATTCACAATAGCAAAACATGGAACCAATCCTACTGTCCCATCAAAAGTGAACTACATAAAGAAAATGTGATACATATACACAATGGAGTATTATGCAGCCATAAAGAAGAACAAAATCATGGACTTCACAGTAAATTGGATGAAGTTGGAGACCATCATATTAAGTGCTCTCTCACAGAAACAAAGAACTAAATACCACATGTTTTCACTCATAAATGGGACCTGGACATTAATCACATTAGCACAATGGAGAGATCAGCAGTCGCTGGGCACTACTGGAGGGAGCGGGGCATGGGACATCACAGAGGGTACCTGATCCTATACCAGGAAGAATGAGAGCCAATGGAGGCCCAAACTTCACCTGCATTCAGCCTACTTGTGTATTTAATCCTTACTTGATTCCCACATCTCTATAATAAAATAAAATTTAATAATAAAATAATAGCTTGCCATCTAAATAGAATAATATAAAGCTTAATGAGAACTACTCTTAAAATAAATATTGCTTTTATTTTCAATGAAGTGGAAACCACAGTAATAAAATGAGAAACATGGCAAGGTCTCACCCTTGTCTTACTGCAAAAATAATCTTTTTTTTTTTTAACTCGTGAAAAATTGCATCTTTGACTACTAAACTGGAATTCGATTCTCTGGTCTTATAAAAGAAACATGCCAGCATGATATATACAGAAAGTCACATAAAAGGTACCTCTTACAAAATTTAAACTTGCTGAATTAATCCCAGAGAACAAGTATATTAAGGCAGTAACTATTCAGTTCAGTAGGAGAGGTAGTCTGTCATCTATATCATGTATTAAATAAACAAGGATACAAAAAGAGACATTTTATATTATTGAGCAAATTGCTCAGGTTTAGAGAATTTATATTTTTAACAATCAAATGTTATCTAGTGGAAAATATATAGTTTGTATTGATACCCATGGCAGCCATTACCCATACTACCGTACTCCCAACATAAAGTCAAAGACTCATATCTCTGCTTGGAAAAAAAAAATAATAATAATCTATCTCCTTCTAGGAGTATATTATGATGTTTAGTGAGAATAATGATTTAGTTCAATAGTGTTATTTTTCTCTCCTATGAAAAAACATTGTACTAGGATGCAACTCTAGAGGTGGCAGTGGGTATCAGACTGGAAAACTAGCCAACAACGAGAACAGAACAAAATTTATAAACATCATATTGCTTTGTTAGTCACTGAAACTATTAAGGCTTTAAAAATAATTATTAATTATGTCTAGATCATATTTTGTGGTTATGAGACCATTAATATTTTATCCTTTACAGTGTATTACATTCAAAAAGTCATCCAAGAAAGAAATTGAAGGAATCTTTGCTTCTCACTTTATCTTATCAACTTTCAGACGGTTCATCTTACCCTTAAAATATGATATTATTGACACAATATCAATGCTTTTTTGTTATCAAAAGAAATATTCATCTGAACATGTCCCGTTACAGTCAGGTTGGCTATGGTTATTCTTTATTTTTTAAAAAAAGCAAAACAAAAAATATGTATAAGAGTAATGTATATCTGAATAATATTTGGTTCAGAAACCTAGATAAGGGCAATTTCGGGGATATCCTATGGCTAAACAGTGGGAGTGACTAACGCTTTTTACACAGTGAATGTAATGATTAAATTTAAAATGTGACTTAAGTTTTATTTTTTATTTTATTTTCTCTATTTTAAAGATGTGGAGTGCCTTTCAGGGTTAGGTGTACAAATGTTCATTATGCAGGTACCCTTGTTGATGAGGTGTGCCTCCTCTTCCCCTAGCAGTTTCCTACTACTGCCAATTCCTTTCTCATAGTACTATAACAATTGTTGAAGGTTCACTTATGAGTGAGAACATATGGTACTCTGTTCTTTGTTTCTGTGATCACTGAGTATGATAGACTCTAAATCCATCCAAGTTGCTGTGAAGTTCATATGTCTGTCCTTCTTTATGGCTGCATAATATTCCATTGTGTACATGTACCACATTTTTTTTATCTAGTCCAGCTTTGATGGGCAGCATGGTTGGTTCCATGTTTTTGCTATTGTGAATAGAGCTGCAACAAACATGCATGTGCAGGTATCTTTTTGGCAGAATGACTTGAGTTCCTCTGGGTATATTCCCAATAGGGGGATTGCTGGGTCATATGGAAGGTCAATTTCTAGTTCTTTCAGAAATTACCACACTGTCTTCCAAAGAGGCTGCACTAGTTTGCATTCCTACCAGCAGTGAAGAAGCATTCCTTTTTCTGTGCATCCTCACCAGCATCTGTTGTTTGTTTTATTAATGATGGCCATTTTTACTGAGGTTAGGAGGTATCTCAATGTGCTTTTGACTTGCATTTCTCTGAGAATGAGTGAGACTGAGCACTTTTCATGTGTCTGTTGGCTACCCGTGTATCTTCTTTTGAAAAGTGTCTATTCATGTCTTTTGTCCGCTTTAATGGGGCTGTTTTTTTCCTTTCGGCGTGTTTGAGTTCATTGTAAATCCTAGATGTTAGGCCTTTGTCAGATATATAGTTGGCAAATACTTTTTCCCATTCTGTGAGCTGTCTCCTCGTTCTCTTGATGGTTTCTTTTGCTTTGTAGAAGCTTGTCAATTTGATGAGGTCTCACTTTTCTATTTTATCTCTTATGATATGGGCACTTAGGGTTTCGATGAGGAATTGGTTGCCAGATCCAATTTCCATAAGGGTGTCTCCGGCATTTTCTAAGGTTCTTATGGTGTGAGGTTTTATGTTTAGGTCTTTGATCCATTTAGAGTTAATTTTTGTGTATGGTGATAGATAGGGGTCCTGTTTTCAATCTTCTGCATGTGGTCAGCCAGTTTTCCCAGTACCATTTGCAGAATAGGTTCTGCTCTCCCCAGTGGTTGTCGTTGGAGGCTTTGTCAAAGATGAGTTGGTTTAGAAATTGAAGCTTTGCTTCCGGAATCTCTATCCTGTTTCATTTGCCCCTATGCCTGCTCTTGTTCCAATACCAGGCTGTTTTGATTACTATAGCCTTATAGTACAGTTTGAAGTCTGAAAGTGTGATACCTCCTGCTTTGTTTCTTTTGCTAAGGATTGTTTTGGCTATTTGTGGTTGTTTATTTTTCCATATAAATTTCTGTATTGTCATTTCCAGGTCTAAGAATGATGTTGGTAATTTAATGGATATTGCATTGAATCTGTAGATTCAATATCTGTATCTGTGAGCACGGAATATTTTTCCATTTGTTTGTATCTTCTTGGATTTCTTTAAGTAGTGTTTTGTAGTTCTCATTGTAAAGGTCTTTCACTTCTCTGGTTAGAAAGATGCTGAGGTATTTCATTTATTTTGTGGCTATTGTGAATGGGATTGTGCTTTTTATTTGGTTCTCTGCCTTGCTTGTTTTTGGTGTATAAGAATGCATCTATCTTTGTACATTTATTTTGTACCATGAGACTTTGCCAAAGTCTTTTATCTATGTAAACAGGTTTTTGACAGATTCTCTTGGATTTTCAAGATATAGGATCATATTGTCAGCAAAGAGGGTTAACTTGACTTCCTCTTTTCCTATTTGGATACCCCCCGATCTCCTTCTCTTTTCTAATTGCTCTAGCTAGGACTTCCGACACAATGTTGAACAATGGAGTGAGAATGGACAACCTTGTCTTGTTCCAGTTATCATGGGAAATGTTTCCAGGACTTCTGTTTTCAAATGAAAATTATTAGATTCATACTACATAAGGCATGTTGTTACATATACTTTTGAAAATAAAAATCCAAGTGTGTTCATTTACAGTCCCCTGTAGGCCAAGGTTATTTGGTCTTTGAATGATAGGTTGGAGGTTAATTTTTCTGTGGTAATATGAGACTTTCTCCCCTCTCCTCCCATCCCATTACTTCTGGATCCCTTAACCAAACCAAACTCAGTTTTAGGATACTGGTAGCCTTACCTTTTGCCATTTATTTTGTCCTAGTACCTTCAAGCTGCTATTTTTTAAAATGCCATAGATTGTATGGTTTATAACAATAGAAATTTATTTGGAGCCTAAGAAGTCTAAGATGGAACCTAAGAAATCTAAAATAAAGGCTTTAGTAAATTTGGTGTCTGGTAAGGGCCCACTTCATGGTTCACACATGTCCATCTTTGTACTGTGTTCTTACATGGAAGAAGGGGCAAGATCCATTTTATAAAGTTTCTAATTCATCCATGAGGACTCTCCTTCATGACATCACTTCCCAAAGGCTCTGCTTCTGAATATCATTACTTTGGGGGTTGAGATTGCCACATATGAATTTGGAGAGGACACAAACATTCAAACCATGGCACCTTTCTCTCTTTAAGCCTGTCTCCATTCCCACTTTTCTCTTCCTCTAGCCTTTGCTCTCAGGCATCCGATATTATCCTACTACAAATATTTATGTTAAAAAGAGACAAAATGATTCTTAAAACACTTTAAACAAAGTCAGCATATGTGTTGTCCCTATAGTAAATCTCACTAGCTCCAGATAGTATCTACCTAGTTCTTCAGATTAATATGATACTTTTAATCTGCCAGAGATCTTTTAATCTGTCAAAAAATGTATTAGATCTTTTCATAATTTTACTTTAAGCATTTAGATAAAGAATGAGAAGTGAATCTCCTTTATCAGTTCCAACTATGCAGGGAATTCTTTCTTGATCTTGTTATACCTGTAAGCATTGACTGTGGTTAAACTTGGCTTTCTTCCTGACTTTTTCCTTGCCTTGCTTATCATTAAATGTTTTAGTCTATGGGTTTATATCAGATTATAAGGAAATATTTTACATACTAGTGCAACTTGAATATTCTAGACGTCATATAAAGGTTAAGAGTAATAGTGAAAACTCTTCTACACAACTGATTTGTTAAGTGATGGAAGGTAAGTTACTTTGAGAGACTCATGAACTAAAAAGACCATCCTATAAAGTCCCCATTCTCATAGCATTTTATAAGTTTTGTGAAGTAAAAAGTCATGTCGGAGGTGTAGTGTAAAGGGGATCTTAATACACCTAATCCAGACTTTGGTTGTCTGTTCTTTTAACAAGTTTACTAGAGGTATTATATTATGTGGTGAGGTGTAAGCAGTGTTTTAAAAGGGAATGGGAGCTCATTTTCAATTTCCAGAAAAAACTACACAGTCATCATCTGAATCTTGTGATCTCTGACATTTATATTCATGAACTAACACAAGATGAAAGTTATTTTGTCTCAGTATGTGTTATTCTACATTCCCACCCTGTCCTCCACAGTCTACCATTTAATTATTCCTTACCACAGGAATGTTTGTGGCTGAATAAGTAGCTAACCATAGTTGCCCTCCCACTTGACTCTCAGAAGTTGGAACTTGGCAGTAATCCATCACAGCCCTAAATGTGTTTTGAATCTCAGTCTTTATTATATACATTTTTCTCATAGTACAGTATACTTTGTGTAATACGACCAGTAGTTTGGACACAACTTACTGGGTTTACTGTTCTCAGTTGTCTAGTGTAAACAGAAGTTGATAAATGATATTGAAATTTAGTTCCCAAATATCACAGATCAAAGGAAAACATACCACAGGATTCTTTGGGTTCCTGATATATCATGGTAGTAGATGATGAAATTCTAGCAAAAGAAACTTGTTCTTTAACATGAGCCAGTATACTTATCTTGAGAATAAGAATTGTTTTCAGGCAAACTGTTCTATCATAGTTGGCTTTTCAGAAAATTTTCACATAGCCATTCAGAAAATTTCCATATGGCCATTCCACATAGTCTATTTAAAATTATGAACTATTGTTCAACACTAATCTATAAATCTATAGGAAGATCCCAGTTGCCATATTCACAAACACTAAGTCATTATCATATTTAAAAATTAAAGTAGTAATATTAAAAATAACTTTTAAACCTGAAGTTCATCAAGTTTCAAGAGGTCTTCGAACCCATTGAAATTATAAGGAAAGTGTTGTGCATATATGCCAATTTTTTTTCAGAGAAAATATCCATATCTTTTGTCTGATTGCCAATGAGCATTTGACCCATTAAACATTAAGAATCACTGGTATAAATTAGTGCTCCATCATAAAGAGTTTACCATAAACACTCTAAAAACTATCTTACATTGTATTTGGGGACAAGTCTGTTTTCTAAATTTGAATCTATACATTTGCAATGTTTTACCAATCACTCTCCTGTAAAAGGAGCAATTGAAGAAAAGGAAGAAGAGGAGGAGGATGAGAAGAAAATTCTCTTATGCTAAGTATCTACCTATGAATCAAGAGTATATCAAAATAAACACACACACAGACCTACAGGCATACCTTAGAGTTTTTGCAGGTTCAGTTCCAGATCACCACAGTAAAGCTAATAGCACAATAAAGCAAGTCACTTAACTTTTTTGTTTCCCAGTACATGTAAAAGTTATGCTTACATAATACTATAGTCTACTAAGTGTGCAAAGCATTATGTCTAAAAAACAGCATACATACTATAATTTAAAATTACCTTATTGCTAAAGAATGCTGTCATCTGAACCTTCAGTGAGTCATCAAATTTTTGTGAAGGGTCTTGCCTCGTTGTTCATACTACTGACTGATCAAGGTGGTGGTTGCAGAAGGTTGAGATAGTTGTGATGATTTCTTAAAATAGGACAATGAGTTTGCCACATCACTTGACTTTTCCTGGAACAAAAGATTTCTCTATAGCATGCAATACTGTTTTACCCACAGTAGAACATAACAAATTGAAATCAGTTCTCCTAGGACTCTGCTGCTGTTTTATCAAATAAGTTTGATATAATATTCTAAATGTTTTGTTGTCATTTGAACAATGTTTATAACATCTTCACCAGGAGTAGATTCTGTGTCCAGAAAACGTGGTTTTTGCTCATTCATAAGAAGCAACCCCTCATTCCATTCAAGCTTTGCATGAGATTGCAGCAATTCAGTCACATCTCAGGATCCACTTCTAAATCTAGTTCTCTTACTGTCTCCACTACATCTGCAGTTACTTCTTCCACAGAAGTCTTGAGCCCCTCAAAGTCATCTATGAGGTTAGAATCAACTCCTTCCAAACCCTGTTCATGTTGATATTGTGACCTCCTTCCATGAATCATGAATGTTCTGAAAAACATCTACAACAGTGAATCCTTTCCAGAGAATTTTTAATTTACTCTGCCTAGATCCATCAGAGGAATTACCCTCTCTGGCATCTATAGCCTTACAAAATATATTTTTAAAACAATAAGACTTAAAGTCAAAATGACTCCTTGATCCATGGGCTGCAGACTGGATGATGTGTTGGCAGGCATGAAAACAATGTTCATCTCCTTATATGTCATCAGATCTCTAGCTGACCAGGTACATTGTCAAGGAGCAGTAATATTGAGAAAGGAATCTTTTTTTTTTTGAGAAGTAGGTCTCAACAGTGGTCTTAAACACTCAGTAAACCATGCTGTAAACAGACATGCTGTCATCCAGGCTTTGTCATTTTATTTATAAGTTTCAGGCAGAGTAGATTTAACATAATTCTTAAGAGTATTAAGATTCTAAGGTTTTGGGAATGGTAAGTGAGCATTGGCTTCAGCTGAAAGTCACCATCTGCATTAGTCCCTAATGAAAGAGTTAGCCTGCTCTTTGAAACTTTGAAGCCAAACACTGGTTTCTTCTCTTTATCTATGAAAGTCCTAGATAGCATCTTCTTCCAATAGAGAGCTGTTTTGTCTACACTGAAAATCTGTTGTTCAGTGTCATCAATTATCTTAGTCCAATCTTCTAGATAACTTACTTCAGCTTCTACATCAGCATTTACTACGTCACCTTATACTTTTATGTTATGAAGATGGCTTCTGTTTTTAAACCTCATGAACCAACTTCTGCTGGCTTCCAACTTTTCTTCTGCAGCTTCCTCACTTCTCACAGCCTTCATAGAATTGAAGAGAGTTAGGGCTTTATTCTAGATTAGGCTTTGGCTGAAGGAAATGTTATGGCTGATTTGATCTATCCAGATTACTAAAACTTTCCCCATATCAGCTATAAGGCTGTTTTGCTGTCTCATCCTCTGTTTACTGGAGTAGCACTTTTAATTTTGTAAGCACTTTTCCTTTTCCTAACTGGCACAAGAGGCTTTTGGCCTCTATTGGCTTTCACATGCCTTCCTCATTAAGATTAATCATTTCTAGCTTTTGATTTATAGTGAAACCAATGATTTTTCCTTTCACTTGCACACTTAGAGGCCATTGTGAAGTTGTTAATTGACCTAATCTCAATATTGTTGTGTCTCAGGGACTAGGGAAGCCCAAAGAGAGGGAGATAAATGGGAAAACAGGAACAGTCAGAAGTCACACATTTATCGATTAAGTTCGCCATCTTTTATGAGTACTGCTGACGTGCTCTAAAACAATTATAATAGCATCATCTAAGACGACTGATTACAGATCACCAGAACAGACATTGTAATAATGAGGCTGGGCACAGTGGCTCAAGCCTGTAATTCCAGCACTTTGGGAAGTCAAGGTGAGGAAATTACCTGAGCCTACAGGTTCAAGACCAGCCTGGGCAACCCGGCGAGACCTCATCTCTACAATAAGTCAAAAATTAGCCGGGCATGGCAGCATACACCTGTAGTTCTGGCTACTTGGAAGGCTGAGGCGGAAGGATCGCTGGAGTCCAACAGGTCAATGCTGGGGTGACATGAGCGTGCCACTCATGGGGTGCCACCCTGGGTGATGGAGTGAGACTCCAACTCAAAAAATCAAAAAAGATATTATAATAATGGAAATTCTTGAAATATTACAAGAATACCAAAATACGACTCATAGACACAAAGTGTGCATGTGCTGTTGGAAAAATGCCATCATTAGACTTGCTTGATGTGGGGTTGCCACAATACTTTTATTCGTTAAAAAAAATTTTTTTTAATAGCAGTAATTGCAAAACACGGTAACTCAAAGCACAATAAAACAAGATGTTCTGTATACATAGTTTAATCCCTCCAGCAACCCTTTAAGTGTACTATTCATGTGAGTTATTACTACACATTTAACACGTAATAAAACTAAGGCCAAAAATGCTAAGCAACTTGCTCAAGATTCCACAGCTAACTGATAGCAGAGCTGTGATTCAAACTCAGGGCTGTCCAAAAGATTCTATACTTTCTTTCATACCACCCAGCCTGTTTGTTTGAAATAGTAAATTCTCTCACCTTCTTGACTAATTGCAAGAAATTATATGAAAAATTATTGTTTGGCTTATCACCCTATTAACCAGGTCTAATTATCTCCATCTCCACTACTTCACTCAGGCCACCATATCTTGTGCCTGACTTACTGAAAGACATACTGCAACTCCCACTTCCTACCTCCCATCCTCCAGTTCTGCCCTACAGCCACAGTGAGCTTTTTTAAATGTAAATCTGATCCTTGCTAAAATACCCCTATGATTTCCCATTGCCTTCAAAACAAAATCCAAACTCTAACTGTGGTTTATAAGGCTCTTCATGATCTGGACTCTGCTCTGTGTTCCAAGCTCCCACTTCACTTCTGTTCTCTCATCCTCTGAGGCTCCAGTCATACCCATGTACTTGTAGTTCCTTACATAAACACTTTATATATACTTGTAGTTTCCTATTTGAAGCATTCTTTCCGCTTTTGTTCACCTGGTTGTACCCATTTGCCTTGAAATGCTACGTTTATATAGCATATCTTCGTGGAAGTCTTTCTTAACAACTCAGGTCTGGAATGAAGTATTCCTCCTAAGTGTTCACAGAAAATCTTCTACTTGCTCATATAGTGTCATTATACCACAATCATATATAGACAGAGCTTCTGTGTGCATTAGACAAATCCCATGCTTCCTTCAGAGACACACAGCACCACGTGAGGTCACAAAGCTTGGAAAGGAGAAGATAGGCTACAGTTCATGCTCCACTAACCCCCTTTTGTAGGCTTTCTCATGCAAGGCACAGTTTGAACAACCATAAATGGTGACTTTGAGTAACATTTTTCAAATGGCATTGTAATCACATGTTCACTTATCTATATCCCCAACTAGCTCATTGAGGACAGTGACTAGATTGTATATATTGTTGTATCTCCAGCCCCTAACATGGTACCTTTCCAACAGAAAACATGCAATAAATATTTGATGGTCAAATTAATAACTGAGTTAATGAACAAACACATGAAAATAATATTTTTTAGTAGATTATTCCTTTGTACAAATTGCTATAAACAAGAAGGCAGGACAAAAAAATATAAATATCCAGTACTACTTTAATTCTGGACAATAAACATTGAGTGTCTACATATGGAAACTGTTATAAGGAAACAGAAATGAGAAAGATACAGTCCCTTGCCTTCATAAAACATTCAGTCTTGTTAGGAAGGTTAGACATGAATACAAATAATTATAAGTTAAAGCAGAAGGTGATCTGTGCTATATGAGATTTTTAATTTATAAGTTATGAAAATCACTTAGAATGAAGAAATTTCTTCCAATTAAATGAGAGATTCTGAAAGCTTCATGAAGGACGTGATAATAGACCTAGACTTTGAATTATGGGTAAGATTTCAGTAAGGGAAAGTGTCGGATAGGGCCACAGTCAGGAGGGAACATGCCAGGCAAAAGAAATAGCACAGTAGGATTGGAAAGCACAGGGGCTTCTTTGAAGAGCATTTTGGTGCAGATAAGTCTGAAAAGGTAGTGGAGAGTCATATTATAGAAGGTTTTGAATATGATGCAAAGAAGTTTTCATTTTAGCAGTGGAAGCTATTAAATATTTTTGAAAAAGGAAAGTGACACTATCAACTATATTTTACAAAATCCTTTGGAAAGTGACTTTTTAAAATTTGTATTAAGGTTTGCTAAAATTTGAATCCCTTTTTTACCCTTGATCTCTGTGAAGTAGAAATTTTAAAACACCAAGAAACAGAGATTCTCCCTAATATTCCTAGTCTATCTCAAAACTAATGTCTTCCCAAATTCTACCTTTATGGTGGCCCTCTCTCTCAAGCTTTCAGTCTCCCACTATCTAAAGAGTTGGTAGACCTCAGAGTCAGCAAACCTCCCACGACTGTGGGAAAGAGACAACAGACAGGTTTGCTTGAGACTCATAGCCAAAGTTCTTAGCCAAAGTAACTTCCAAAAGGAGATGGAAATGGCCCACTGCTGCTATTATGTGATTCAAGGCACCTGGTAACATCTTGTCACTTTTTTCTCTTGTCTTATTTGGAATGCTGAAGGACAACCATCTCTTGTTAACCTTTAAATGTAAATAAATATATGTGTTTATGTTAAGAAAAAGCCAAATATAAGTGTGTAATGAATTTATTTTGTCTTTCTCAGAATGCAAAGAGTGTTAGTCTTACTGTTATCTAAATGAAACTCTCAATAAGAGCTTTTAAATACTACATGTTGTCCTTACTGACTATAGGTAAGCCAGCTATTCCTTGGAAAGGATCCATTGATCTTGATTTACCTTGTTTAAGGACAATAGTCCTAGGAAGGAAGACTATCTAAAACATTGATTGAGGTCTTAAGGATTTTCTGAGGCTCTTCCATAATATTACCATTTAGTCAGCAGAGTAGCAAGTAATGGAAAGAGGAAAAACTAGAAGCATGAGGACCACTTAGGAACTAATCCAAGAATAATTGGTGTCTAAAATGAAGTTGGAGAAGAGGAATAGAAAAATTAAAAAGGGAATGGATGCAAGACAAACCCAGAGAAAGTTGACACATTTTGTACCTAATTGAATGTGGAACCAAAGGAGGCTATAAAAACAAACAAGAAAACTCAAAGTTTTTTGGGGGGGAGGGGAAGGGATTTGAGGAGGTTACTGATACCTTTAACAGAGATAGGAAAGAAACAGAGATAGGGAATAAAGAAGATTTGGAAGGAATATGATGGATTTTGGGCCTTTGAATTTGAAGAACAATGGGATAGCAGTGTAAAAATATTGGTCAAGCATTTAGAGATTCAGACTAGAATTCAAAGGACAGTTAAACTAGATGTGTAGATATAGAATCATCTCACTTATAAAGAAAACAGTATTCTGCAGTACAGAAAAAAAAGATACATAATTACTTTTAAAAGCTATAAGCATATTATTCTAGAAGGACAAATTCCAGGTGATAATCTCAAAAAAAGACTGCCAAAAAAAACCCTTAAAAGAAGTTGTTTCAAAAAACTGTAAAAGTCCACTGTCCCCCATTATAAGTTAGCTTACAAATAAGAAAAATTTGCCTAAGTACAAGTGATTGGTAGAGGAGATTAACAAAGAAAACAAGATTAATAAAGGAAAATGGAAGAGAGAGGAAAACACTATTTTGACATGTGGGGAAAAAATGTATATGTTACTGGACTTTCAGCAAAGCAAACAATAGAGCAGTAATTGTACTGATTTATACTTGTACTAAGATATTATGTGCCTGTGGGAAATATTTATAATTTTTGACATTCCTATTCAAAACTTATTCTTTAAAAAAGTTAAATTATCTTTCTTTCCTTTAATCCTTATGAGACTTTGTTAGAATTACATATAAGAGAGTAAAATAGAAAAAGCAAAGAAGAGAAATTCATTATTACTTATGAAGGTATTTACTTATCTTATTTTCACGTTTTATTGAGTTAGCCACATACCACTAAAAATTGCCAAACTCATGGAGAGAAGGGGCTCTAAGACATAAGCCTGGAACCCAAGAGGAGGACATCAAATTGTCACTGCATCCTCTTTAAATTCTTATGTCTCCTTTGTTCCTTAACTGTGGAGATGAAGTGAGGATATTATCTCTTATCGGTGAACTTCTACAATAACATTATCTCATAAGGGTTTATTATTTCTATTTTTTATAAACTTCATCAAAAATTTTTTTTGACTATATCTTTTGTGTAGATATCTTTTAAAAGACATCATTTTAAAAAAATCATCTTATCTTTTCAATTCATACAAGAGTTGAATGAAGACCCTGTTAGTAAAGGATGAAAAAAAATAGCATTGACAACTACTAGACCTAATTAGTTTCCTTAGTATTTGCTCTAAAATTCTTTCTACCTCCTCGACTGAAAGTAAGACAATGTAACCAGTGCCCAGCATAATGCCTGACACACAGTAGACGTTCAAAAAGTATTCGTTGAATGAGTCAGTTATTCAACAGATATTAGAACAAATGCTGCGTTGTAATCACTGTTCAAGACAGTGGGGAAACAGTAATAAGTAAAATAAGGTTTCTGCATTCATGGCACTTACAATGTATTGGGAGAGACAGTTGATAAACCAACACACATATATATCAAATTATTATAAATGCTGAAATGAAAATTAAGGTAATATAAAGAAAAAGAGTACTGGTGGCTTCTTTTCTTTATCAAGTGCTTAGTGAAGCCCTTATCCTGAGTGAGATGGAATGCCACTGATGTGGAACAAAGGGTGTTATATTATCTGATTTATATTTTTAAAGAATCATTCTGATTGCATGTAGAGAAAGACTATAGTAAGTCAAGAAGTTATTACAGTAATCTCCCTAAGAAATGATGGTGGCCTGGAAAAGGAGATCAGATAGAGAAGGTGAAGATGGGGGGTGGGGAAGAGTTTTCAGATTTGCAGATTATATAGGACTTCATAGACCATGGTAAAGACTAGATTTTATTCTGAATAAAGCTAGATACCATCAAATTGCTTTGAGAAGAGAAATTATATTATCTGACTTAAATTTTAAAAGGATCACTAGCATTGTATGAGGATTAGACCACAGAGGCAAGGATAGAAGCAAGAGAGACCAGTAAAGAGGTTGTTACAATAATCTAAGTAAGAAATAATGATCACTTGAGCTAGTACATAGTAGTACAGGTGGTAAGAAGTGATCAGATAGAGACTGCATGATACATTGGTAGGAAAAAAAGAAATATATCCCAGTTTATTGTTTAAACAACTGGAAGACTGGAGTTGCCATTTCCTGAGATGAAGAAGACTTCTGGAGAGTGTTGACTAAAGATAGGGTAGAGTGTAGTCTCCTTTGAGATTAATACGTTTGAGAAACCTATTAGACATCTAAGTGTCTAAAAGATGTTGAGGAAGCAGATAGATTCATTAGTTTAAAGTTTAGAGAAGAGGCTAAAGACAAATTTAGAGACATCAGAATATAGATAGGACTTAAAGCTATGGGACTAAATGAAATCACTTAGAGGAAGAATGTAGTTAGAGAAGAGGTCAGAGGACTAAGCCATAGGGCAGAGATCAAAAAGATAAGGAAAATCCACCAAGGGACATGAAAAGGTGCAGCTAGTAAGGTAGTAGAAGAACCAGGAGAGATTGGTATACTGAAAGCTAATGAGAAAGTTTTGAAAAGGAGAGCATGATCAACTGCATCAGATGATGATATCAAGTTAGATGCAGAGTGACTCTTAAAAGGAGGACGAAATCATGAACTTCACAGCAACCTGGATGGACTTAGAGTCTATAATGCTGAGTGATGTGTCATAGAAACCAAGAACTGAGTATCACATGTTCTCACTCATAAGCAGACCTTGAACAATTATTGTAATACTATAAGAAAAGGACTGGCAGTAGCAGGAAACTGCTGGGGTCAGCGGTGGTGGAAGAGAGGCAGGATTGGCAGTAGTAGGAATCTGCCAGAGGAGGAGGGGCACACCTCATCAACAAGGGTGCCTGCTTAATGAACATTTGTATACCTAACCCTGAGTTGTGCCCCACATCTTTAAAATAAAAAAAATTAAAATTAAAAATTAAAAAGTTGAATTTGACAATGTGGAGATCATTGCTAGCCTTAATCAGAGTATTTTGGGGAAGTGACTGTGACAGAAATGTGGTTGGAGAGAATCTGGCAGAGAATAGACTTCCTGCAAAGAGATGAAAAGAGATAGGACAAACCTTTAGATTAAAAGAGACTCAAAAGACATCCACTAGTCATAATGTGTTTATCTTGTGTTTTAATCCTGATCCAAATAAATTTAAATATGGATCAATGGACAGCTAGATGGAAGAGAGAGAGAGAGAAAACATATATGAGCTAATTGGAAATTTGAACACTTACTGAATATTCGGTTGTATCACAAGAACAAGATGAATGTTTTTTCTACATGGGATAATACTGTGGTTATATATATTTAAAGTCCTTTTATCTTGAAAATGCACATTTATCTATGAAATGATATACTACCTGGGATCTGCATCAAAACAATACAAGGGTGAGAGGAGTAGGTGAGTAGAATAAATGAAAGAAATTGGCTACAAGTTACAGTTGTTGAAGCTGGGTATTGGGACCTAGAGATTCATCATTTTTTGTCTGTTCATGTGTGTAAGTGTGAGTATGTTTGTGTGTGTGTTTTTTATTTTTAGGTGAGATCTCACTCTTACTCAGGATGGAGTGTAGTGATACAATCACAGCTCATCGCAGTCTCTGCCTTCTGGGCTTAGGTGATCCTTCTGCCTCAGCTTCCCAAGTAGCTGGGACTATAGGCACATGCCACCACACCCAGCTATTTTTAAATTTTTTTATAGAGACAAGGTCTCGCTATGTTGCCTAGGCTGGTATTTGTATATTTTTTTAAATATTTGTCTTAATAAAAAGGCAGAAAGAAGGAGTGGAGAGAAATAAAATAGAGAAAGCAACTGTGAAAAATATTTTTTAAGACAAAATCTTTACATTATCACATTTCCTAATCCGAAAGATTGATTCCAAGCAAAATAGAAACAACTTGGCTAAAAATTTATTATAACCCTCTCTGTGGACAAGATTAATGTATACTATGGTATGGCTCAAAATATCCCAGACACTATTAGAAGAGTT
This sequence comes from Carlito syrichta, assembly GCF_000164805.1. Classification (NCBI taxonomy): domain Eukaryota; kingdom Metazoa; phylum Chordata; class Mammalia; order Primates; family Tarsiidae; genus Carlito; species Carlito syrichta. Next base: position 275,069 of record NW_007246113.1, on the reverse strand, counting down.
TATTTGTAAAGTAAACATGGATCAGAAAGCCTGGATCATATGATGGCTATAAGTTTATAAGAATAAACTCTCCCACTGTTTTTAAGTTTCATAATTTAAAATTTTTCAAGTATATAACTAATACCCTGGAATTACCTGTTCTCCTCCTTACTTGTCATAGGTGCCCACGATTGGGCATCAAATGATTAGTGACCATCACATTCAGCTTCTTGGCTTTGCCTTGCTGCTGGTTTTATTTCTGTGAGTGAAGTTAGGAAATGCAGCAATCATGGCCCAAATGTTATTAGATGTTATTACTGTGTAACCAGTTTCACACCTTATAAAATACTATTAAGAAAATAAAATTCAATGAATTAAATGTAAGATATCTGAATATAGAAAACTAGCAGGAGACAGAACATTTATCTCAGTTAAGAGAGGAACACAGTAAGGATTGAAACAAAAGATGACATTCAAATTATACTTGACTGTATAATCACAGGAGGAGGTCAGTGGATTATTTGATAAATCATTCCTACCTCTTTCCTAGTAATCCTTGTCATAGCTCTTATGTTTCTCACTGAGATGGGCAGTTATACTGATCAAGAACTTTATTAATGATCTCAGAAATCTCTTAAATAATTAGGACAAGACAGCACATCTGTTATATTTATTCCAAGGCCAAACTACTCTAGATGGAGAAGTCGCCCCATATTCTATTTCTCATCTCAAATATGCTTATCTGGCTTGTGTAGTCAGTCAAACTCTTAGAAATAGGTACAGCAGGCCGGGCACAGTGGCTCCAGCCTGTAATCTCAGCACTTTGGAAGGCCGAGGTGAGGGGATTGCCTGAGCCCACGGGTTTAAGAACAGCCTGGGCAACTTGGCGAGACCTCATCTCTACAATAACTCAAAAAATTAGCCAAGCATGGTAGCACATGCCTATAGTTCCAGCTACTTGGAAGGCTAAGGTGGAAGGATCACCTGAGCACAGCGGGTCGACGCTGGGGTGGCCATGAACATGCTACTGCACTCCAGCCTTGGTGATGGAGTAAGACTCCAACTCAAAAAAAAGAAAAAGAATAAATAGGTACATAATTTATGTGAAGTATTAGTCTCACCATGGCACAACAGTGCCAGAAGCCAGAAATATTAAATGTGTACCATTTTCTTAGCAATCCAGAGGGCCAAGAGGACACGTGAGACTAATATGGCATCAGCCTCACATCCATAAGATCAAGAAAAGCAAATTACTATAACTGCTCATTATAAGATAATTGCCAATTCCTTTATTCAGTTCCATGCTCAACCAAAAGTAACATTTGGAGAGATGTAGCTTCATTTGGAAAGGATGGGACAGATAAAATGGAAGAGAGAAAAGACTTCTGTGAGCTTCATCAGGGTGTTAGTCAATACGTGCCAGCTGTTCAGGCTCCAGTATGAACCTCAAACTCACAATACTGAAGTTTCACATTAGGAAATCTAATTATCCTGCCATGTGTTCCTCCCCTAAATCTTACAGAAGCCCAAAGTTTTCTTAGCTTCCTGCTACTGCATGAGTTCTTCCCAAATCTGTCTCCTAGAGGGACTAGTGAGAAACAGCATGAACCTATTCTGTGCACCTCGTGAACCTTACCTATCATCAGCTTTTAATTTCTTGGCCTTAGTTAACCTGCTCTACTGTGTGGCTCAGAAATTCCTTTTCTCCATTCATTCTCCTGCCACAGCAGAACTTAACTTCCTCTAGATAAACATACCAGTCTCCTAGCCCAAGTTAAGGTGCAAGACAAAGAGAGAAAACAAGAACCTGCCACATTGACACTGCTGTTTTGAAGTGTGCTTAACCAAGCCCTGGAAATAAATAATACTACCAGATTCTACAAACCAGAGGAATGATGAAAATGCAAAAGCTTTACCTTCTCCACATGGGACTAATGTCCACAAAAAATGAGACCTGGAAGTCCTGCCCCAGCAGATACCAGATCCAGCTGACTCCACCTGGGATGTTACCCTGTAGAGATCAGCTGCTTGTGCAGTTCAAAGAACGCTATTCTTTCTGTATAGGATCTGGTCTCACAAATTTCAGCACTACAAACACAGTAGCCTCTTCTAGTGACTCTCTATGCAGGACTACCTACAAAAATTGCAGTTTGAGATCCCAGACAAGCCCAACATACAAATGAATTGTATTACCTAATTAAATTATTCTCAATGCTAGCTACACAGTAGAATCACCTGGGAGGGGGGAACTTTTAAAAAAACAATTGACATCAGAGATCCATCCTAAGAAACTCTACTTATTACTGTCCTGGAATGGGCCTGGGTAATGGTGTTTTATAAAAGCACCCAGATGATTCCGATGACTTATAATCACTGGTTTAATGTAATATCCTACAACTTCCACCAAGGATATTGCTCAGTAAGTTTAGATTTGTGATTTCTGTGTGGAGTCTGCAGTCTCTACTCTAGACCTTTACTCCCCAAAATTCTGCGCCCTCTGTGTTTACTCACGATATAGCCCTGGCAGATAAAGAATGAAAAATAGAAGAAACCCTATGCTCTGCAACTTAGGTCTTCCCTGCTCCACCATATAGCTTTTCCATCTATGGCATGACTTTTTTCACATAGTGAAAAGCTATTCCAACACATTCACAGCCCTTTCTTTCCTTCCTCCCTAACATTACCAAGCTATAGCCACAAAGAATACTGTCTGATCAGTGTAGCAATTGTGGTCATCACATCTGGCTACCCATTAGGAGTGGGAGTCAATAATGAAAGAAGACTAGAAGGAAAAGAGAAAATAAAAGCAAGAAGAAAAAAAAAAGCAGCTCTCTAATCCCTGTTAAATTCAGAAGCACTTCTTATAACTGCTGAGCATCCTGAACTTCTGCTTTCATAATACCCATACTACTCCATATTAATTGTCCATTGCTATCTCCTCTACTGGACCATAAACACTCCAAAAACTGGAACAATGTCTGATATTTGATAGGTGGAATGTTTGATTAATAAATGAATGACCAAATAAATGAACAAATGTCAAAAGGAGAAGAGAAACTGTTTTTGTGGTAGCAGTGGAAAAGATGCTGTTAGAGGTCATATTTCACTGTTAGAGGTCATATTTAACGTGGATAATCAGAAACACTAGTAGAGCATCCAGAGGAGCAGAACTCATAATTTTACAAGAAAGTTCAACAGTTGCACTTTTTCTTTACTTCAACACAGCCCTGTTTCTTTGCATGACATCTAAACATGTACCATCTCCCTGTACTCCATTTCTACTTTTCTTCTTAGACTTCCCACTTAGCAACAACTGGATTATTCCCAAGTGCTCTGTTCTGCCTGCTTTGTCTTTACTATTTTCCAGCTCAGCAGCAGTCTAATTATTATGGCTCTCCTTACAATAACAGTTGGAATTATTTCTAGCTCTACAGCATAGTTTAAGGGAGATTAGTTGGATGTACAGTCCTTCCTTATTCATTTTCTTACTTCTCTGGTGTTTTTGAGAAAACTGATTGCTAAGTCTGCTTATCCACAAGCATTTTGAGTAATGTTATGTTTATCTTAGAATTCCAGCCTAAATGGTAATTGTATTGCTGCATGAAGGAGAATGCTGCCAGGATGTTTCAGTAATCATATGGTACCAGGGACTGTGCTGCCTGCACATGACTCGGGGCAGATCAATCTTATGCCTTTGTTCCTAAAGACTGGGGTTCAAAGAGAAGTAAGTGAGAACAGAATGAAGATTAGTTCACACTAGCTCACTTGGCAGCTTTTGAAATACAGGAGCACTGTTTCTCTTCAACATTATTACTATTGAGGATACCCATCTGGTAGCTCTAAAGAAATTTAGGGTTAGAAACATGAACAGCCATCTGAATCTCTGTTTTAAGGCACTGTAGAGGATAATGGAGAAGATAAATGAAGTCAGCAGTTCTGAAATCTGTTATGTGAGTTATTTTAAATATTGCTAAGATCTCAAGTCCAGCATCATTTATTATACCCACTGACTGATGATGCCTTTATTCTTTTGGCTTAAGACAGTATTTTTCAAAATGCTGTCCATAGGCTACCTGCTTTAGAATCATCTAGGGGTGTTTGTTTAAAAATAACTATCGTCTAATCCCAGATCAATAAGGCAGAATGGGAATGAGGCCTTGCACTTATCCTGACCAAACCAGTCAGCTGATTCTTTTGTACTCGAAAGTTTAGACTGCTGACTTGAGACCATCCTATTAAGCTTCATATAGCCTAAAAAAGTTATAGCACTGTGAACAGATTATTCATCCTTTTAACTGAAGGATCTGAGATCAGGTTTTGTTAGAAAGAGTGACTGAAAAGAACTTGAAAACAAAGATACCCAAAGAAGAGGAATGGGACACTACCAAATGGAGGGACTAGAGATAAAAATATTCAAAGGGGCCAAAAAAACTTAACTTCCTTCATAATTTTGCCACAGGTTTTATAGTCCTTTGTCATAATTTAGTTTAGTTCAGTTCAACAAATATATATATCCTGACTGGTTTGGTCAGGATATTTCTATGCCAGGCACTAGAAATAAAAAGAAATAGAACAGGGTCACTATCCTAGAGAAGCTTACAGTTTGACAGAGGAAGCTCTCAAACTGGTAATTTAAATAAATGTGGTAAGACCAAAGATTAAGATTCATACAAGAAATTTTGGGGACTGAGAGACAGGGACCCTAATGGCAACTTAGCACCTAGAAAAGGAAGTAGCAGAGCAGGAAAATAAATACAACCTAGGCAGGTTTGGGAGTATGTGAGAGGGAGGTGACTACTGAGGAGGAACTAAAAAGGGGCCAGGAAATGGTGGGCAGCCTGCCCAAGTAAAGGTCTGAATCATAAAGCAGGATGCTGTATCAGCACTGACAAGCAGTTCAAGGTTGCTTCATCATAAAGCATAAGGAATGGGGAAAGGCAGCCAATGATCCTGAATAGGTAAATGTGGGTTAAGTCAGATGTGTGTATGTCTTGCAACTTTTACCAAGTCCTGTTGTGGCAGGCATCTAGAAGACTTCTGGATCCATCCTGCAAGTTTATTCCAAGTTTATGGACTCAAAATGATAATTGTGGTTGCTCCAAACTATGTTACAACCGGTTTATGAGCCCTCTGTGGGACATTGTATGTGGAATTGCAATAATAAGTGGACCATCATATCAAAATTTTTTTCAATATAGATATGAGCTTGTTTTTACTATCACTGGAAGAATACACAAAAAAAGAGTAACATTAATGAACTCTGGAGAGAGAGACTAGGAATAAATATGGAAAGAGTTTACTTATTGCTTTATATACTTTTGTAATGAACTGCATTGTTTATCTTGTGTAATTATTGCCTATCTAAAATATCATAAATGAGACAAAAGGACACATTTACTCCATAGCATAAAGTAGTTGTTTGTCAATATATAAAAGAATGATTTAGTATATATTAATAATCAAATTAATGACATATTCATACAACAGTGATAGCAATAGTAACATTAAAATAGTTCGGTTATTCACAGCCTGGGGTTGGAGAAATAAAACATGGGGTTGGAGAAATATTTGGTATAGCCACTATAAAGTTTATCCCTTTTTTTCCAGTTTGCAGCTCATCTTGTGAAGATGAAATATCCAAGGATCTGTATTCTAGATGGTGGCATTAATAAGATCAAGCCAACAGGCCTCCTCACTGTCCCATCTCCTCAAATATGAAAAACCAATTGTGTGACTGCCAATGGCCAGAATGGCATCGACACCAACAGTGCAGCTCTTCATAGCCGTGCCACTCTCAGACAGAACTAGATGTTCAGATTGTTGCATTTCCATAAAGCTTGTCATGAGACATTTTTTTAAAATCTCATAGCCCAAATATCCAGCTATCCAGGCAAGAAACTTGCCTGTACGTGTATGCTGAAAGAATTTTCTTAACAATGAAATCTGATCATACATTTTTACTACACTGCCACATAAAGCCAGAGGAATTCAGCCGACAAGACAGATTTAGCATTACCAAGAAATCCCAGTTGCACTGAAAAAGCTGTCCCCCATTACACTGAACAGACAGTCCTGGCAACTGTGTTATTTAGAAATATAGACCGTTTGTGGGCTGAAATCATCTTTTCATGATAACGAAAATTGAAAAAATTGAAAAGCTATTCACAATGCATTCCTTATAAATAAATTCTACATTTGGTAACTCACTTTGCTCAGACAAGTTGTGTGTGTGTGTGTGTGTGTGTGTGTGTTTAGAGGAAGAGAGTTTAGCCCATTGCAGAAATGGTAATAGTTTACTCCTAGAAAAATGAAATTCAGAAACCATTCATATTTGATAGAATATTTGCTCAGCTCCTGAAACCCTAAGAGTCACTTAAACAAACTTTCTAGGTTCTTTACCACATAAAAGTCTGCACAGTCAGTCCAGGCTAGTATATTAGTTTAATTAAGAACTCATTGCTTTACCACCCTCAATACTTGGCTTCCGTTCTCATAGATGAAAATGACTGCTCAGCTTCCACTATCACATCTGCAGTCCAAAAAGATAGGAATGAAGAAAAGGAGGGAGGGAAAAAATAAAGGAAGGAAAGAAATAAGGAGGCAGAAAGAAGGAAGAAGAAAATGAAAAGTGGGGAAGCAATGCCCCTTCCCTTTAACGGCACAAACCAGAGTGCCACACATCACTTCTGCTTACTTGTCACTGACCAGAACTTGGGCATATAGCCACACCAAGCTGTAAGGAAAATTGGGAGTGTAGTCTTTAGTTGAGTGGCTGTCTCCCCAGGCAAAAAAAAAAAAAAATTGTATCACTGTGTGGGAAGAAAACAACACATATTGAGGTATAGCCAGCAAACTCTTCCTCTGCCACATATTTGAAAAATTGAGTACTGTACTTCATTGAATCTAAGACATAGTATAATTTTATGTACCACAAAGAAAAAAATGCAGCCAAATAAACTGTGATATGCCATCAATTGTAAGAATAAAAACAATACCTTATAATTACTGAAATATAGTACATCTTTTGACTATCTTCAGTTTTGTTCTAATTAAAATGTGTCTATTTATCCATAACTTATTTTCCTGGATGCTGACAAGGTGGCAACCAGACAGGTCAGATTGTGAGAGTCTCTGCAAAAGCTAGTGTACATAAAGACTTTCTGTGTTGGTAGGCGTGTGCTAGTGGGAGAGCAAAAGTCTGTCTGAGGGGAAACTTGGGTTCATGCACATGGGACCCCCCTTTGAAGGTGACTGCAAGCCCCACCACCCTGAGATTGGAGCTGTGGGTGCACAAGATAGTCTGCTGTTCATGGGACTCTCCTGAGAAGAGCCTGCCGAATCCAGCTGATTCTCATCACTTGGCTCCTGGCCCACACCATCACCTGATATAGCAAATCAGCTGGAGCCCCAGATATGATCATTGGAGAGAGAAAATTGGGGAGAGGCACCCATGCCTGGTGAAGAAATGCCAACTGCAGTCATTTTCTCTGTCCCAGGACCAAGCAGAGACCTGCATTGTCCTGCCCAGCTCTGCCCAGCTTCCAACTTGGGACCTAAGGTAATCTCAACAAACTGGGAGAGACAGAAACCCCTCCCCCACGCTGGATCAGACACAAGTCAGATCTGAGTGGCAGCAAGCCAGGTGACTCCAGATCTGATGCACCCTTCTTCCAGTAGGCCGGGGACATCTGACCCAAGCTGTGAGTAACCCTATCAGCCTGTTCTGAGAGCTAGAGATCAGAGCTGAAAGATTGTTGGCCTTACAGGAATGACCTCAGAACAAGTTTGGTTCCTTGTTTTTTTTTTTTTATTGTTATTATTATTTTTTGTCTGTATGTTTTGCTCATTTTTGTTTGTTGTTTTAGGTTTTTTTTCTCTCTGTTTTTGATAACCTTTTAGTACTTTTTGTTGTTGTTGTTATTTTACTGATTTTTTTCATTTGACTTCCTGTTTGTTTATGGCAGGTTTTTGCTGGCAGGTTTTTGTTGGTTTGTATGTTTGTATGATTGTATGTTTTAGGGTTTTTTTTTTTACTCTTTTCTTTCTTTCTGTCTCTTTTCATTTGTTAGTTGGTATGTCTGTCTGTTGTCCCACTTACTCTTCTCTCTCTCCACCTTCCTCTTACCCCCCTTCCTTTTTCCATTCTTTTCCTTTTTCTTACCTCATTTTGCTTCCAGGAAGCAAACCCATACTCCCACTGCATGGACAGATTGTATGGCAGTGGGAAGTGGGTTCCAGGGTGCCCATACACTTGTCAGTGGATACTAGGATCTGCAGATAGATTTTGAGTCACAGCTTCCCCCTCAGTTAAATCTCTAAACTGCAAAAAGCATAGTCACCAACCCATAGTCCAGTTTCAGAATTGAACAAAGCCAGAGAATACACATAAGGAAGAATAGGAGATTGAGCAAACAGAAGTAAAAGCAACCCTGTCATCCCTGTACAATAGAATTAAAGAAAAGGGGGAGGGGAGTGGGGGGTGGGGATCTACACAAATAAAGAAAAACCAAAAGAAGAATATGGATCTCACACAGACCCCAGGGAAGTCAGACACTAAGAAAACAGACTTTGGAATGCAATCAATGAAGAGCCCCCAGAATGACTGGTCTCAAACTATAAACCCAGATATCAAGACATTAATAGAGAGAATAAACAGAATTGAGGAGAGACAAAAGGAAAATATGAAGGAGTTGATAACTGAGATAATAGCAATAAAGAATACTGTGAATGAAATAAATAACAGACTGATAAGCATGGAAAGCAGACTAGCCAAGCAGAAGAAAGAATCTCAGAGTTTGAGGATGAAAATAGAACTAACCCAAACTGTCAAAAACATAGAAAAGAAGTTTTAAAAGACAGAACCAAGCCTTAAAGAGATGAGCAATTATTTCTAGAGGCCGAACCTAAGAGTAATTGGACTTCCTGAGGCAGAAAGAGAGACAGAGACCACTCTGGAACAAACATTCCATGAAATTATTCAAGAAAACTTCCTTCATCTCATCAGTGATGTTAACATTCAAACACAAGAGATTCAGAGAAACCCTGCAAGACAACAGATGAGAAGACAAACTCCTAGACACCGAGTAATTTGCCTAAACAAAGTAGGTATAAAAGAAAAAATCCTAAAGGCAGCAAGAGAAAAAGGTCAGATTACCTACCAGGGAAGACCAATTAGAGTAGCAGCAGATTTATTTACAGAAACACTTCAGGCTAGGAGAGCTTGGAGCCCAATCTTCAAAGTTCTCAGAGAGAAACAATTTCAACCAAGAATAACCTACCCAGCTAAACTAAGCATCATCAGTGAGGGAGAATTAAAATCTTTCCTGGACATTCAATTCCTAAGAACTTATGCTGCCTCTAGACCAGCTCTATAAGAAACACTTAAGAAAGTAAGAAGAAAGGAAAAAAAGAACAACATTCTTCACAAGAATGAAAGAAAAAAAATTGAAAACACACATGAATCAACCCAAAAATCAAAAGGAAGACAACAAACAAATAGGACTCTATAAGAACTTCATGACAGGGATAAACTCTCCAATTTCAATAATTAGCCTGAATGTGAATGGACTAAATTCACCACTGAAAAGACATAGAATGGCAAAATGGATAAAATATCATTAGGCAACAATATATTGTCTCCAAGAGACTCATCTCACCAGAAAGACACTCACAGACTCAAAGTAAGAGGATGGGAAACAAGATTTCAGGTGAATGGAACACAAAAGAAAGCAGGAGTTGCCATCTTAATATCAGACAAAATACCCTTTAAGCTATCAGAAATTTAAAAAGATATAGAAGGTCACTATATAATGATAAAAAGTTCAATCAATCAACAAGAAATATCCATCCGAAACATATATGTACCCAACACAGGAGTACCAACTTTCATAAAGCAACTTTTAGGCAAACTTTAAAAAGTTACTGATGCTAACACTATCATAACTGGGACTTTAATACCCCACTTACAACCCTAGATAGATCATCAAGACAAAAGGTCAACAAGGAGATCCGGAACCTCAATGTGACTCTTGACCAAATGGACTTAATTGATACCTACAGAACACTCTACCCAATGACCATAGAATATACCTTCTACTCATTACCATATGGAATGTACTCTAAGATCAACCACATCCTTGACCATAAATCAGGCATATACAAATTTCATAAGATTGAAATTTTGCTATGCACCTTCTCAGACCACAGTGAAATAAAAATAAATATCAACACCAACGAAGTTCCCCCAAAACCCACAAAACATGGACACTAAACAGCATGATGCTAAGCAACTCGTGAGTCAACATGGAAATCAAAACAGATTAAAAGATACCTGGAAACAAATGAAAATGAAGAAACATCTTACCAAAACCTCTGGGATGCCATGAAAGCAGTAGTAAGAGGGGAATTCATATCTCTACAAATACACATAACAGCCTAACAAGTCACCTAAGGAAGCTGGAAAAGCAAGACCATCCAAATCCTAACTTCAGAAAAAGAAACCAGATCACTGAAATAAAAGCCCAAATCCGGAACACAGAAGACAAAAAGATAATACAAAAAAAGTAATGAAACAAAAAGTTGGTTCTTCCTCACTAATCATCAAGAAGATGCAAATCAAAACCACACTAAGATACCACCTAACTCCAGTCAGAATGGCAATTATCAATAACTCAAAAAATAATAGCTGGAAAGGGTGTGGTGAAAAGGGAACATTCCTACACTGTTGGTGGGAGTGCAAACTAATGCAACCTCTATGGAAAACAGTGTGGCGATGCCTAAAAGCTCTAAATACCGACCTCCCATATGACCCTGCCATCCCCCTACTGGGAATATACCCTGAAGAACTCAAATCACTCTATAAAAAAGATACCTGCACACATATGTTTATCGCAGCATTGTTCACAATAGCAAGAACCTGGAATCAACCATACTGTCCATCAAAAGAAGACTGGATAAAAAAATGTGGTGCATATATACCATGAAATACTATGCAGCCATAAAAAAGAACAAAATCATGAACTTCGCAGCAATTTGAATGGAACTAGAGTCAATAATACTGAGTGACCTCTCACAGAAACAAAGATCTGAGTATCACATGTTTTCACTCATATAGTGGACCTTGAACATCCTTGTAATGCTATAAGAAAAGGACTGACAGTGGTGGGAAACTATGGGGGGGAAGGGAGGTGGGATTCATGGTAGTCAATATTCTGTCTGGGGACGGGGAGACACCCCTTATCAATAAGGGTGCCTGAATGAAATGTATTTGTATACCTAACCCTTAACTGTACCCCACAATATCAAAATAAAAAATATTCATTAAAAATAAAAAGTTGGTTCTTTGAAAGGATGAACAAGATTGATGGTCCCCTAGCTAGACTGACCGAGAAAAGGAGAGAAAAAGCCCAAATAAACAATCAGAAACACAAAAGATGAAGTCACAACTGACCCTGAAGAAATACAGAAGATTATCAGAGACTACTGTGTACTACTTGTATGGAAACAAACTTGAAAACCTAAAGGAAATGGAGGACTTTCTGACATCACACAACCTCCCCATGTTGAAACAAGAAAAAATCGCGACCCTAAATAGACCAATAACAATCCAGGAAATTGACTATGTCATAAGAAAACTGCCTACAAAAAAAAGCCCTGGACTAGATGACTTTCCAGCAGAATTCTACAAAATATACAAGGAGGAATTGATACCAATCCTATTGAAAGTATTCCAGGTGATTGAGAAAGATGGAACTCTCCCCAAATCATTTTATGAAGCTAACTTCACATTGATACGCAAACCAGGTAAAGATCCAACTAAGAAAGAGAACTACAGGTCAATATCCTTGATGAACATAGATGCTAAAATTCTCAACAAGATCCTAGCAAACCAGACTCAACAACACATCTCAAAAATCATCCACAACCAAGTAGTCTTCATCCCCGGGATGCAAAACTGGTTCAAAATTCATAAGACCACAAAAGTAATTAAATACATCAACAGATGTAAAAACAAAGACTACATGATTATATCATTAGATGGAGAAAAAACTTTTGATAAGATCCAGCACCCCTTCTTGATTAAAAAAACCCCGAACATCTAGGCATAGATGAAATATACCTCAAAACGGTTAGAGCCATCTACGAGAAACCCACAGCCAGCATACTGCTAAACAGACAGAAATTGGAACCATTTCCCCTGATAACAAACAAGACAAGGATGCCCACTCTCACCCCTCCTGTTCAACACAGTTTTGGTAGTCCTAGCTAGAGCAATCAGAGAAGAGAATGTGATCAGGGGTATCCAAATAGGAAAAGAGGAAATCAAGTTATCCCTCTTTGCAAATGACATGATTCTATACCTTGAAAACCCAAGAGAATCTGTCAAAAACCTCCTTGACTGATAAAGGACTTTGGCAAAGTCTCAGGGTATAAAATGAATGTGCAAAAGACAATCGCATTTCTATACACCAATAATAAACGAACAGAAACCTAAATAAAAAGCACAATTCCATTCACAATAGCCACACAAAAAATGAAATACCTTGGCATCTTCCTAACCAGAGACATGAAATACCTTTACAATGAAAACTACAAAACACTGCTCAAAGAAATCAAAGATACAAACAGGTGGAAAAATATTCCATGCTCATGGATTGGAAGAATCAACATTGTTAAGATGTCCATTTTACCTAAGGCAATCTACAGATATAACTCAATACCTATCAAATCACTAGCAACATTCTTCTCAGACCTAGAAACAATGATACAGGAATTCATATGGAAACATAAATAACCACAAATAGCCAAAACAATCCTCAGCAAAAAAAAAAGCAAAGCAGGCAGTATCACACTCCCAGACTTTAAACTTTATTACAAAGCTACAATAATCAAAACAGTCTGGTATCGATACAAGAACAGGCATATAGACCAATGGAATAGAATTGAGATTCCAGAAGCAAAACCTCCATTTCTCAACCAATTCATCTTTGACAAAGCCTTCACCACCAACCACTGGGGAGAGCAGAACCTATTCAGTAAGTGTTACTGGGAAAACTTACTGTCCACATACAGAAGATTGAAACAGGACCCCTAACTATCCCCATATACAAAAATCAACTCTTAATGGATCAGAGACCTAAACATAAGACCTTAAACTATAAGAACCTTAGAAAATGCAGAAGACACCCTTATGGAAATTGGAACTGCCAACCAATTCCTGATCAAATCCCCAAGATCCCATGCCATAAGAGATAAGATAGACAAGTGGGACCTCATCAAACTGACAAGCTTCTGCAAAGCCAAAGAAACCACCAAGAGAGCAGAAAGACAGCACACAGACTGGGAAAAGGTATTTGCCAACTGTGTATCTGACAAAGGCCTAATATCTAGGATATATAAAGAACTCAAACATGCTGAAAAGAAGAAAACAAACAGCCCCATTACAAAGTGGGCAAAATATATGAGTAGACACTTCTCAAATGAAGACATATGAGCAACCAACATATATATGAAAAAATGCTTAGCCTCACTCATCATCAAAGAAATGCAAATTAAAACTATACTGAGATACCACCTAACTCCACTCTGGATGGCCATGATCAATAATTCAAAAAACAACAGATGCTGGACAAGATGGAGCAAAAAGGGAATACTTCTACACTGCTGGTGGAAGTATAAACTAGTATAGCCTCTGTGGAAAACAGTGTGGCAATTCCTAAAAGTTCTAAAAATCCACCTCCATATGACCCACTATTCTCCCTTCTGGGTATGTACCCAGAACTCAAATCACTCTATAAAAAAGATACCTGCACACATGTTTATCCCAACATTGTTCACAATACTAAGAACATGGAATCAACCATGCTGTCCATTAAAAGTGGATGATTTAAAAAATGTACATATACACAGTGGAATATTATGCAGCCATAAAGAAGAACAAAATCATGAAATTTACAGCAACCTGGATGAACTTAAGAGTCTATAATACTGAATGATCTTTCACAGAAACAAAGAACTGAGTATTACATGTTCTCACTCATAAGTGGACCTTGAACAACTATCGTAATACTATAAGAAAAGGATTGACAGTAGCAGGAAACTACGGGGGGAGTGGGAGGGTGGGGATGTGAGATTGGCAGTAGTGGGAATCTGCCTGGGGAAGGGGGGCACACCTCATCAACAAGGGTACCTGCATAATGAATATTTATATACCTAACCCTAAATTGTACTCCACAATTTTAAAATAAAAAATTTTTATGCCTCTCCAGTATTAAGACTACCTAGGCAGACCATTTCAGTAAGAGTCACAGTTCAACTTTCTGGGCCATGGTTTTGTTGTTGCTGCTGCTGTCGTTTTATTTTGTTTGTTTGTTTTTAATTGAGATATACTTTACTTACTATAAAATTCACCCTTTTAAAGTGTACAATTTAGTCATTTTTAGTGTATCCACAAAGTTGTGCAATCATCACTACTTTGTAATTCCAGAACATTTTCATCATGGAATTCTGTACCTATTAGCAGGCATTTCCCATTAACCCCTTCCAAGGACTTTTATTTAATTGTTTGTATTTTTTTTGGAGTGAGATAGGAGCCCAACTTAATTCTTGCATGTGGTTATTCTTCTGTACCAGAGTTCATGCTGTTTTGTTTATTTTATTCAATTGTATTTGATAATACCTACTATGTGCAAGACACTGATTTATTAATGGTTATATCATTTTGTGATCTTTGCATGTTTTACAAAGGAAAAAATGTGAGATTAAATGAAGAAAAATATTTACCAAGATTGTTCTAATACCATTTTTAGGCCATCAACTTCTACTCTGGTTAGAAAAACATCATTAAATCCTCCTATCCTGGCAATTACTATTATTGTCTTTCAATCTCTGATGATTTATATGAATTCATAGTCAGAATACAGCACCAGTTATTTTGAAAGAGTGGTTCTGGCCAGGCTCGGTTGCTCAGCCTGCAATCCCATGCTTTGGGAGGCCAAGGTGAGTGAATTGCCTGAGCCCGCAGGTTCGAGACCCACCTGGGCAACTTGGCGAGACCTCATCTCTACAATAAGTAAAAAAAAATAGCCGCCGGGCATGGTAGCGCTTGCCTGTAGTTCCAGCTACTTGGAAAGCTGAGGCGGAAGGATTGCCAGAGCCCAGCAGGT
>NW_007246113.1:242224-259906 GCF_000164805.1 Carlito syrichta | reverse complement strand
GGGCGAGGCTGTGGTGGCCAGGAGTGGCCACTGCACTCCAGTCTGGGCGACTGAGTGAGACTCCAACTCAAAAAAAAAAAAAAAAGAGTGGTTCTGAGTCTTTGCCTTACTGAGAAAGCAAAAAATACAGGGATGGAAAGATAGGGTACTGAGCTGAATGAAGTGGCAGATCGTAGGAGAGGATGAAGACCTGAGTGCCATGAGGAGAGCTATCTAAGAAGATAATAGTATCCAGCCTTGATCACAATTTTGCTTTTGATGTTTCTTAAACTTGACACATTTAGGCTTATTTTGAAAATGTAAGTTTTTAAGCAAATTATTTAATATTCTAAAAAAAAAAAAAACAGTACACTATTACTGTCATGTTTACATGCACGGCATGAAATTCCATGGCAAGTGACCTCAACAACCATGTGTTGGATTAAACCTACATAACCCATGCTTTATAGAAGTCCTTTTTAATATATGATTGATTCCTACACTATCACTATCAGCACTTTTTCTGGTCTCCGCCTGGATTACCATAACTACCACCACCAGCCCCCACAAATACACACACCCTTAGTCTGTTGTAATCCAGAAACAGTGGTAGGTCATCCAGTCTTCTCTGACTTCTCCATGCTATGTTAAGAGTCTCAAATCTATCAAAGCATTCCATTCATATTTCTAATAATAGATTGATTACATCATTTTGCAATTATTTGTTCACATTTGGGTCCCATATTATAAACTCCTTAAAGTGGGGCCATAATTTATATCTCTTGCTACCTTCAGCAACCCACTACACTGGAGATGCTCAATTAATGTGAAAATTGAATCTGTATCAATTTTAGAATCTATGTGAATGGAGAAAAATTAAAATAACCTGTGATCATGTTTTTCAACTGCCAAGTTTATCTAAGTCCTGATTGAAACTTCAGTTCACTGAGTGAAGAAGGGATCTCTAAATTTTCACAGCTCTAAAATTTGAGAATTCTGGAATTTGGAGCAGATAACTTCCAACAATAAGCTAACTTAAGCTAATTTCATTCCCTTTCAAAAACACAGAAATGTTACTTTTAAAAGGAATATTTAAAATGTCTAATACTGGCTGGGCTCTTTGGGAGGCTGAGGGAAGCGGATTGTCGGAGCCCATGGATTTGCAACTAGTCCAGCCAACTTGGTGAGACCTCGTCTCTACAATCAAAAATTAGCCGGGTGTAGTAGTGGGCACCTGTAGTTCCGACTACTTGGAAGGTTGAGGTGGAAGGATCACCCAACAGGTTAATGTTGGGGTGGCCATGAGTGTGCCACTGTACTCCAGCCTGGGCAACAGAGTGAGACTCCAACTCAAAAAAATGTCTAATACTTAACCAAGGTTGAAAGAAAGACAGATTCCTTGAAGTCAGAAATGAAGAGGACCTGAAAGGCACAGCTATTAGGTCTATGGAATATCAGATATCAGCATAGGCCCTAGGAACTGGGCTTTTAACTCTCACATGGGGATAGAAGTCATAGTTTTGAGCCTCCTGGGAGGGAGTTCCTATTTAGATCTCCTTATGAAGTGACAGTCTCAACTCTTCTCTACGAAATGAACAGAAATAACTTCCCACCAGTTGAGGGAAGGAACAGAGCAGGTCATTCTCTGTGAAGGAAGACAAATCTATTGTAGACAGAGCGAGGTGTTCAATGGAAAGGTTGGGGGTGAGTCCCTGACTTGGAATAGACTTTGGAGCACTTGAAAATGAGAACAATGAATTTTATTAAACTTGTGGAAGTCATAGTGGTGCCAGGTTTTTGTTCAATGCCTCTATTTTCCTCCTCCAAATAGTTACCAAGAAAAAAAGTCTTTGGAGATTAATATTAAAAGTACAGCATCTCAAAAGGATCTTATGCAGTAGTCTTAGTCAATGAAATCCACTATCAGGAGACAAGACTACTTCCTTGACTGTCATGAGGTCGTGGATATTTCATTCTATCAGTCATAAGTAATAACCCCAGTGTTACACATGCTGGCTCTAAGTATACCTATTATTAACCAAATCATGCATATTTCTTGATAAACATTCATTAAGTCAAAGAGTGAAGGCAAAATGATAATATTTATGATGAGTTTTACTTGGGTGTTCAATATGCAGGCCAAATACCCTTCACAACTACCAACTTAAGTTTTATGTGGAAAAGTAATGGTGAAGTCACAAACCTTAACTGACACTTGACACTTAACAGTATATGCCATTGCTCACACACAACCTTTAGGCTTTGTAATTCAATTTTATCTCATAATTTTAGAAACAGCACACATTATAAAGACGGAATTTTTAAGATTAGGCATACTTTTTAAAGTCACAAGTATTTTTATCTTTTCTGAGTAATTTTCTTATTAATGCCTTATGATAGGTGCTTGTAACATGAAGACTAAACTTGGGTCTTGGCAAATTCAGTATCCTATAGATAGATTGTGACAGGTCTAGCTTCTACTATGACTTTCAGGCCTAATGTCTCTAGGATTTTCATTCCTTAATATCCTTTCTCATTCCTTTCAGAGGGCCTATTTTTAGTTTGCATTTTCTGCAGCATTTCAATGATACTGTTCTAATAAACAGTGCATGGGTGGGTAACAAAGCATTGTACTGCCAACATTCCTGGATGTTAATCCTCTGGGTGGTGAGGGTTAAAACACTGTTCTGTCTTGGCTTATGAGTAATCTTGGAGCTATAACAAATACACTTAAAGCATTAGATCAGATTCTAAATATTGCTTCCTGCCACACTGAAAGACTCAACTTTTGAAAGAATTACTGCCTATATATATGGATTTGATGTAAAAAACAGTATATAGCCTACTATTCTTTTTTAAAAACTATTATATCTGATCACTAGCATTAAATCTTGAGGTAATCTATGCAAAGGAGACAATTTTTTAATTAACTCTGGAAACATTTTATTATTCATTTTTCTCAATTATATTAACACACTTTTCAGTCCTACAGGATATGTTAAGTCCTTTATTGTGCTGGAGCTGGCTGCTAGTGGAAGAACTGAATGTTCCCATCTATTCAACTACAGGGGCAGTGAGCTCATGTTGGTAGCTTATAATCAGGAGTATGCACAGCATAGAAATAGGCAATTATCACAAAAGAAGACTTCTAATTTGTTTATTTATTATTTTTGAGAACCAGTCAATAATATGTACTAACACATCACTGATTTTAACCATCCTAAGGCCATTATATTATCTATAAATTATAAATCATGAAGATAAAAGCAATTTTAAAGATCATTCAATTCAAACATCATTGTTCAAAACAACAAGCAAGGTGAAAGGATTTTGCAAAGATAGAGAAAGTAAAGGACACTAATTTCGATACATTACTTATTTATTGCAGGGCAACTTTGGGTCAATTCTTGTATTATGTGATGTGTGAGATACAAAAGTGAAGTACTGAAATGTTGATTACACAGACTGCTGACTCTATGACACGGAAATACCACTTAATATATCAATCCTGCCGGGCTTGGTGGCTCAGCCTGTAATCCCGTGCCTTTGGGAGGCTGAGGTGAGTGGATTGCCTGAGCCCGCAGGTTCGAGACCCGCCTGGGCAACGAGACCTCATCTCCACAATAGATCAAAAAATCAGCCGGGCGTGGCAGCGCATGCCTGAAATTCCGGCTACTTAGAAGGCTGAGGCGGAAAGATCGCTGGAGCCCAGCAGGTCGAGGCTGTGGTGGCCGGGAGCGGCCACTGCACTCCAGTCTGGGCGACAGAGTGAGACTCCAACTCAAAAAAAGAAACCAAATATATCAATTCTTAGATGATGGCACTCTCACCCTACTCACATGTTTGAAAATACAGATTTCAAAAAAGAAGAATGCATTTGAATATTCCAATTCCAGTCTGAGGGGAGAATTACTGTACTCAGGACCTCTTGCTGTGTATTAAATTACCTCTTTACCTTCAGGACAACATTACCTAGAAAAACATTCCCAGTAGAGAAGCACATTGTCTCTGTCTATGGTAAATACAAGATCAAAGTTGGCTTTAACCTTTGTCTTCTATGTCTTAGCCAGGAACCAGGCTCGAAGGATAAGAAAAGTCCTTTATCAGTTTCCCAGTAATGTATGCAAAGCCAAGGAGGGGGACTGGAGGAACTGGGGTGTGTGTGTGTGTGTGTGTGTGTGTGTGTGTGTGTGTGTGTGTGTGTGTGTGTAAAGTTTAGGAGATAGCTAGTTTCTGAGTCTAAAGAGAAGTCTAAAAAGAAGAAACAGGTCATTTATTAGAGGGACCCAAAAAAATCAGAATTTATTTATAAAAAATTGTGTATTTATTCTTACATGTTTAAACTTCAGTCACCTTCAAAGTACTGTCCACTTGATGCGATACATGTATCAAGATACTTTTTCCACTGCTCAAAACTGTTTTTGAATTCGTCAATTTTGATGCCTTTTAGTTCTTCTATCATTTTTTGTTTCACCTCTTTCACAACAACAAAACATTTCTCTTTGAGAGCTTTTTTCGGCTGGGAAACAAAAATATCACTCAGGGTGAGATCAGGTGAGTAGGCAGGGCGGTACACAGGAGTCATGCCGTTTAGGGTCAAAAACTGCTGAACACTCAGCACGGTGTGGGCAAGTGCACTGGTAAATCACTCATCATGAAATGGGCAATGCATTGAAAGAATCGCCGAAAAAATTTACTGAAGCCAAATGCAGCCTCTCACAACAATGCTAGCTAGTACACTGATGCTGTTGGGTCCCTAGAACACTTATCTAGAGGAAGAAGCCTAAACTACAAGAGCCCCGCCCTCCAAAAGATAGTTCCAGTTTTTGGGGGTCCCCCCTCGTAAAGTCATTTGCATACTTTAAAATACATTGCTATGCCCTCAGATAACCTATTCTGATAATGTATTTGTCACCCAGCATATCTTTTCTAAAAGTATCTCTAAGATCATAAATAATCCCATATACCATGCACTTACAGCTATGAACTCCATATAAGGTCATTAAGATTTGAAAGGAATGTAAGTAATATGACTACTGGATTAAGGCCACATGGCACAGAGGGTGGTTTGCAAAGTGATGTGCAACAAAGAAGGGAATCGTATTTTTTTTAAGAAGGAGGATTTAAATAAATAGGGATTTTTAAAAAATTTCTGCACTCATACAGTATCATTAATTACTTATGTCAATGCAAGATGACAGAATGAAACATCTGTCTAACTTTAGTGCCCAGTGTGACCATTGGAAGTCTCTGATCTGGACCTGTTTTCTATTTTCCAGACTCTTAGTAGGGTCTTATCCTAGAAGTATTGTCTACTTATATGCCCCACACTCTAACTAGACTATGCTCTGCAGAGACCTTCCTGAGATGTGTCCTGGGATGAAGGCCTACGCTGAGCAACTGGTGTCAACAGGCAGGATCAATTTCCAGGGATTTGTCCATTTCCTCTGTGTAGAAAAAAATCACAAATATTGATTCAGACTAGGAGGTTCGTTTGAGTTATTTACTTTCTCAAATTAGTCTGGTAGAGGTTAATCAGTGTCAGGAAGTTTTTGACCCTACTTTGAGCTACTACAACTCAGTGATTGTACATTTATATTTAATTATGATTTATCTATGTTTAATTTTAATAAGTTTTTTACACCAACATGTCTTATAATGTCAGAGAGTTTTTGCCATAGTTTGGTGCCTAAGTAGAGAGGCATGAGAAGACTGTTTTCCTGATATCAAAGAAATTTTTTTAAAATATCCCTCTCCCTGCCGGGGAGGAGGGGCACACTTCATCAACAAGGGTACCTGCACAATGAACATTTGTATGCCTAACCCTGAATTGTACCCCACATCTTTAAAATAACATTTTTTTAAAAATTCCTCTCCTTTTTTACATTAACTAACGTGAATTCTAAACAGATTAGGTCTAGCAGCATCCTAGGTAATAGAGAAGGACTAGTGCATATTTCAGAAATGAATATGCCTAGAGATATTTATCACTATTTTTTTTTTTTTTTTGAGTTGGAGTCTCACTCCCAAGCTGGAGTGCAGTGCAGTGGCACGCTCACGGCCATCCCAACGTCGACCTACTGGACTCAGGTGATCCTTCCGCCTCAGCCTTTCAAGTAGTCAGAACTACAGGTACGCACTTCCACATCCGTCTAATTTTTTAAAAATTTATTGTAGAGACGAGGTCTCGCCAAGTTGCCCGGGCTGGTCTTGAATTCGTGGGCTCAGGCAATCCACTCGCCTAGCCTCCCAAAATGCTGGGATTATAGGCTGAGTCACCGAGCCCGACCTTATCACTATTTTTAAAAGACAAAAATAAAACTCGAAGCCTCAGTTGTGGTTGCTGGTTAACAAATATTTTACAAAATTCCAGTGGACATAAAATGTGCAGATTGGGCATTTAAGCCCATATTCCAAAATACATTTACTTGTAAATCACACATGTGTATGTTTAAAGTGAATGAAATAATAAAAAGGAGATGATTTTAATAAATTAAATCTCAACCTACTCATTTCAATATAAATTCTGGACATGTTATTTTAACATGAATCCTGTGTTCAATATAATAACTATTTAAAATTTTAGCGGTGACTTATGTAACTTACATAAAGCAAGATGTTACATACTTCTAAATAAGCCATCCCATAATATAACAATAGCTCAGGCAGAAGCTGACTATATTAAGTGCTCTATAAATAATTGTACAACATTCTGAAATGAATTTAAAATGGCTCCTTTTGATTTAGTGAAGTAATATCAAAATTAATATTAAGGTTAATTATTGTCAGCCAAATTCTGTTAGATCAAAAAGAATTAATTAATGAGATTAATTATTGTAAATATTTGCCCTTTTTAATTAGTTGTGTAATTTTATGTGAGTGTATTACTGGTGTGTATTACTTAACAGCTAAAACAAAATGATTATTTTTAGCATCTGAACAAAATGCTAAATTAAATAACTAGCACAAAATAGCTGTATGTATAAAAATAACCAAATGAGTAGAGTACATTATGAGAGACCCACTGGCAACTCCAAAGGTTGTCATCTCAAACACATACTGCCTACCTGACATATCTTAGCTCCAGGTAACGGATGTTATTGCTCCATGAGTGTTATTGCTCCTGGGTGCTGTATCTGTCACAAGGGCAGGTGAAATCTCAGCTTCTCCATGACACTTTTCCCTCAAGTGGCATGTGTATTTTTTTGTTTACCCAGATCTTGGAAGGCTGGAATGAGGAAGGACTGCACTGAGGTTTCAGATTGGCTGGCATTTGTTTAGTGTTCATGGCTAAGAGGAGGGCTGAACTTTCTCAAGGATCTTTCATTTCACAACACTAAATTTCCTTAAGCCCCCCAGAATTATGAATCCCACTTCATACAGCATTATTTAGGAGACTCAAACCTTTGCTGTGGTTAGAATAATGACTGCCTTCAGAGGAAGATCTCCAGATGTCCAGTGTCAGCATTTAATCTCTAGACACCTTGAGAAAAAGAAATATATTCCAGATTCCCAACATGATCACATGCAGAATAAAGTGAAAAAGACTGTCCTGACAAAAACAATACCTCTCTTCCTTAACCGTTGAATATATAGAAAGCCTGAAGGAAGGAGAGGAGACCACGTGTCAGAGAACCTGGATTATTCTACAGGCCTCTCTACTGTCTTCTTCAGTGTGTCCCTGGGCGGTTCATAGAAGTTGTTGAATGCTCTGGTTCCTCACATATAAAAGGGAGATAATAGCATTTATCCAGCCTTTCTCCTAAGCTTATGGAAGCTCATGGAAAAAGCATTTTGTAAATAGAAAGGTATTAATCAAATGGAATATGTTTACAATTTTTATAAAAGTCATAGCTGTTCTGTAAAACTATCAAGCCAAAATCTTAATGTATTATGTAGTTTTGTTTTTTGGGTTTTGAATCATTTGATTGTTTGTTTGTTTTGAGACAGGGTTGGTTGCCCAGCCTGGAGTGCAGTGGCATGATCTGGGTTCACTGCAGCCTCGACCTCCTGAGTTGAGGTGATCCTTTCACCTCAGCTTCCCAAGTAGCTGGGACTACAAGCACATGCAACCACACCCAGCTAATTGTTTTAATTTTTTGAACTATGCTTCCCAGGCTAGTCTTGAACTCCTGGACTCAAAGATTCTCCCTCCTGGGCCTCCCAAAGTGCTGGGATTACAAACCGTGAGCTACTGTGTAGTTTTTAAAGAAGAAATATTGACACAGCAAATAATTACCCTTAGAAACTGTAAATCTGCTCCTAATATGAAACATAAACAAAACAGAAGTCTTCATGAACAGTGTTAAGATTGTACACTGCACACTTGCTACCGTTTGATTCCATTTAAAGCAACAATTTCTGGTAAACTGATAAATTTTATGTAAGATCCTTTCAGAATTCTCTTTGTTTTATATACTGCCTTTCCCAAACTTAGTTTTACCAACTTAAAACACACGCTTTTTACAATAATCTAAATTCTTTTGATGCAGTCTGGCAGTTTCAGGATCGCCAATAACTATCTACTAGATGGCAGAGATTAACTTTGTTTCAAATCCACCCTTCCCTTCAGTTTTATCTCCCTCTTCCCTTGCAGCTTTCTCCTGAACTTCAAAGCAGCTTTGTGGTTTGCCTTGCAGAAAATCAATGGTTGGGAGATGAAAAGCAGCTCTTGTTTATCTCTGCCTGCTGAAGGTCATTCTACTCAGTAACAACTGTGTGAGATCCACGCCATTTTTTTTTTCCTTGCAGAGGGGAGAAGTAAATTGATTACATACATGGAAACTAAAGAGAGTGGGACTCATTTTAATGGGGTAGAAGCACATCAAAACACAAGTATGTTAATAAGAATCAGTAGAGCACTGTAGTACTGGTGTTTGGAGCACACATTGAGTGTTATTGAATATGACCCCAATTTTTAAAAAAGCTATGTCTGGAATTGTTACAGGGTATAAAACAACATATTTTATCACACTCTCTAACAGGCTCCCAGAAGTTATTTAAATTTAGGAAACTTTAAGGACTATGACTAGCAGGGCTTAATAATTGAGTGTGGGGGTATTGAATTCTCCACAGATAAGCAACAGTACCATTTTCCTGCTGCAGATGTGGCCAGAATTGCTGTCCTTACTTAGGCAGCTTGTCTACCATTCTCTTTACATACACTGATGACATGTTCTCACTCAACCCTATTACACATATTGCTTAGTTCTCGGTGTTCTTTCTATTCCAAGATGGTTGCTTGAACTGGCATTGAGAGAAGAAACCCAAAATGCACACACATTCCTCGACACCTGCAAGTTTATAGTGTGCTTTTCATATATGGAAACATGTGCTTTCACATCATATGGGTGGAACCTCTGTAATAACAGTTACTTTGTCCTGCCTTTGTGTGGCTATGTCAGGTAGTCAAGTTGACATTCTGGTGGTATTAAAGCCAGGCACCTAAAAATCTCTGCCAGTCACTCTTCTCTTCACCAAGTTCCCATGTGAAATTTACATACCAGGAGTAACAGCAAATGGAAAACAAAGTACCAATTTATGGCAGGGCCAGTGACCACTACTCCCCACTTCAGTTTCTATAAACCTGGATTAAAACCCACAGTTTAAGGCTGGGTGTGGTGGCTCATGCCTGTAATCCCAGGAAAGGTGGGCAGATCGCTTAAGCCAAGGAGTTTGAGACCAGACTGGGCAACATAGTGAGACCCCCACCCCCATCTCTACAAATAATTTTTTTTTCAATGAGCTGGGCATGGTGGAGTGCACCTGTAGTCCCAGCTACTCAGGAAACTAAGGAAGGTAGATTGTTTCAGCTCAGGTGTTTGAAGCTGTCTGTGGTGAGCTGTGATCGTGCCATGGCATTCCAGCCTGGGCAACAGAATGAGACTCTTATTCAAAAGAAAAAAGAAAAAGATCTACAGCTTATGCACAGTGTTTTGTCTGCTCCAAACCAGAATCTAAGTCTTAGAATCTCATTTATGAGTTTATCACTAGGAATGGGAATAAAACAAAGGACCAGTAAGTTTTAAGTATACATCTAAAAAGGTAAGAACAACAACAAAAAGATGGCTAGGTAACTAAAGGGACTTTCCTGGAATGATACCACTCAGAGTATGATCTCCTCCTTTTGTGGGGAGAAGCAAGGTGTGATGGGGTTCATCTTCCCTGTGTCCATGATGCTTCCCCCTTTCTAGATTTCTTTAAGGGAAATATGGGCAGCATCTTCATTTTACTATTTTCCAAAGAGGAGCACACTGCCAGCACAAAAGTGGGCTTTAATGAGTGTTTACTGAATGAAGGAGGAAAGCGAAACAGTGTTTATAACATGAAAAACATCAATCAACAATGGCTGACTAAGGATATGCAATGTGTGATTAAAGAAATAGCACATCAGCCCTGTTATAAGGGTTGGCACATCCAAAGGAATTGGTAGGGGGGAGGGCAAAAACATAACTGTGTGACACAGGCTACAAATGCCCTGTGAGCTTGGCAAAAGCTAAACCTAGTACCTCCCAGTCCCCTCATGGAAGCCCCTTCACCAACTGGGGGACTTTTGTGCTTTGGACTCAGACACTGTGCCTCTTACTGAATGTGTACTGTTGGGCAAGCCATTGTGTCTCCTTCAGCCTCAGTTTTTTTTTTTATTTGTTAAATGTGACTGATTAATGCCCACTTTGCAGACTTGGTATGAGGTATAAAGAAGAAAACAGTTACAAGGTAAACAGTACATAAAACAGAGGGCATATACAATTAAAGGTAGCTAATTTTACACATTTTATCATTAACCTAATAAAAGAGAGCATCTCACCTTATTATTGGTTCACCCTTGAAAGCACTGTAAGTTGCCCTTCAGGTCTTTTTCCACCCATTACATGGAAATTAGCTAGTCAAACCACAAAAAGTGCTAAGGCTTGCAGTGGGCATGATGAAGAGCCAGAAAGGAAGAAAGTAGGGCCCTTCCTTTTAGAAGGTCATCCTGAAATGAGTATTATGAGTGTTCAACAGTAAGCTGGGCAGTGTGGAAGTTAGGGCAATTCTTGCTGAGCTTTGAGGAAGCGGCACCTATTTCCCAGGGTTATTTGCCAGACATCCCGAAAGCCATCAGGCCAAATGCCTGCTGAGAGAAAGACGCTGCAATAGCCAGCTTCTGCTGCTACCCACCAGACCTGCCAGGAACTGTCCACCCTACAACTGTGAGAGGCTGGGCAATTCCGTGATAAGCTGCTCGCCTGCACTGACATCATTCAAATATCCAATTTTGAGTCAGTTATATGGAACCTCAAGTTGAAATTCCCTTTTTTCCCTGTATAAAAGTGACTTTTGTCCTTAACATGTATCTGTTTTCTAAAAGCACAGCAAGTTAATTCTTGTGCAGGTGGTGACAGCATGTCTTCCCGGGCACTGCAGTGGAGAATTTTATCTTGATGCAAGGATTAGTACATAATTCTGGTGCCACTGAGCACAAAAATACCATAGTACTTCTTTCCTCTGCTGCTTAATTATTGATATTAGTAATAAGTTAGTTATTTTAACTATCTGAGAATTCATGAGCTCAGAAAAGAGGAAAGAGATTTTTACTTTACAGCAGCATAGTACCCGTTCTGTTTCTGCTCTAGAAGTAACCTAATTGTATAATCTAAAAAAAAAAAAAATTGCCAGAACAAGTTTTCTGTTGGGATCTTTAATTGTATAGACTATATTACACATGTGTCTTATTACAAATACTCATTCTAAATAAAATTGGAGATCCAATTTAGCAGAATAATTACTTATCTTTATATCTCCATATTCTTTCCTTAAGGAAAAGCACTGACAGGTCATATAGGAGCTTTGCTTCCTCAGCAATACATTTTGATACATTTAAACCCATTTATTATGGTTGGAAGAGGGGAATATGCACATTTTGCAACAACAGGTTTCTCTAATGCTGTGTCAGTGGGAGAGAGTGTGCTGTACAGTCCTTAAATGAAAACTGACTTTTTCCTTCCTGACTGTGTGATCTGAGACGTATAATTTAACCTTGCTGAGCCTCAGTTTCCACATTTGTAAAGTAGGTTTAATAATTATGTGTGCTTCACAGAGCTGTTTTTTGGGTTTGTTTTTTGTTTTTTGTTTTGGTTTTTTTTAGTCAAAGTCTTGCTCTGTCACCCAAGCTGGAGTGCAGTGGCATGATAATGGCTCACCTCAGCCTCAACCTGTTGGCCTCAGCCTCCTGAGTAACTGGGACTACAGGCAGTCATCACTACACCTGGCTAATTTTTTTGTAGAGACAAGGTCTCACAATGTTGGCCAGCTGATCTCGACCTCCGGGACTTAAGCAATCCTCCCACCTCAGCCTACCAAAGTGCTGGGATTACAGGTGTGAGCCACCAAATACAGCTAGCTTAACAGAATTATAATGAAGATAAATACGACAATATTTGTAAAGCACTTATCAAAGTGCCGGGCACAGAGGAAAGAATAAACAGAGTATCTAATACTGTGAATAATATAAGACTCTACATGCCTATGCTAATATGCTGCTTCTAAATTCTGCTGCTGTTGAAGTGCAAGCCAGGGAGGAATTGGCAAGCAAGGTACATTTCTTGACTATGAGAGTAAACTTCCTTTGTTTATGGTGTCTACATGCCAGGGATGGGCTAGGAAATTCAAGGAAAATGGAGACAATGCCAGCAATGTCCTTAAGAAATTAAAGAATGACCACAGAAGGTGAGTCACAGTGCAGCAAGAATGCAGAAAGCATGCCTTGGTTAGCTGGGTGACTGGGGAGAACTTTTTGCTGAAACCCCATGAGGAATAGGAATGAGTAGAAGAGGAGGGCATTACAGGTAAAGAAAAAAGAATGTCCTGCAGTCAGGAAATGAGAGGAAGTAAGGAAACTCTTGGGAGGTAGGTGTAGCCTGTGGATGAGGCTACAAATTGCCTGCCCTTAATACTTCAGTGGTCTGTGCAGGAGCATAAAGGGAGGTCCCTCCACACTGTGTGCGGAGATTCAGGATACATGACTTGGTCTGGGGGTGGCAGCACAAACTCAAGTTGTGCACATCCCCCTGGTCCCAAGACATGGCCAGGAAAGGACTGGGGGAAGGTGGAGAGGGGAAAGACTAAGGCATGAGCAGGACCCAAAGCAGAGGCCACTAGAAAGTTCTAAACAGCAGCATGATCTGCTCAATCTTAAATGTTAGACATGTCACTCTGATCGTAGAGAAGAGGAGAGAATGAAGGAATAGTGACCTTGGGAAAGGGGGTAATGACTCTGTAACTGGGGGGTAGGAGGTATCTAAACAATGGGGATGGAAGTGGAAAAATAGAGAGAGGCCAGGTGCAGTCGCTCAAGCCTGTAATCCCAGCACTTTAGGAGGCCAAGGTAGGAGGGTTACGTGAGCTCAGGAGTTCCAGACAAGACTAGCCAACATAGTGAGACCTCATCTGTACAAAAAAATTTTTTAAAAATTAGCTGGGTGTGATAGCACTTGCCCGTAGTCCAGGCCACTTGGGAGGCTGAGGCAGAAGGATTGCCTGAGCCCAGGAGATCAAAGCTGCAGTGAGCCATGATCCTGCCGCTGCACTCCAGCCTGCATGGCAGAGTGAGACCCTGACTCAAAAAAGAAAAGAAAAGAAGATCTTGAGAATATAGAATCAACAGGACTTAGCAATTTTTAAAAAATGCCTATGTATGTGAGCGAGAGTACAAAAGAGGATGATAGAGAAATCTAGGTTAGCTCCCTGGTTTTAAGCTTTATCAAGAAATACTGCTGGCTGAGACATGGAGTGATGGTGAGAGGTAGAGAAGTTGGATTCAGCTCTAAACTTGATGGAGGAAACCCAGATGCTTGGAATGAAACTGGGCAAATGAGTCAAGGGCTTGGGTTGGAAGACTGGGTAGACAAGCAGGACTGGGGTCATGAGCACTTTGCTGGTTGTGAAAGTTACAGATGTGGGTGAAATTGGCTGGGGAGGATATGAGTGAGACAAGAAGGCTGAGGATGGGACCCTGAACAATACCTAAAGGATGATGGCCAGAGAGAAAGGGAAAGAGGTGAATGGGTTGGAGATGTGGAAGAGAACCAAACAATCAGCATAACAAAAGTCTAAAATCTAATTGAGGAAAAAAGAATGGTTAGATTTGCACAGTATCGCTGAAAGTTCAAGGAATATAAGAAATTAAGAAATGGTTATGTTTTTCAGCTTAAATGTCACCTCCTTATGGAGACCTTCCCTGACCTTATATTTAAGAACATCCCTTTCTCCATTTTCTTCTAAAGAACTTATCCCACTTTGTCATTGTTCATCTCTATACCATCAGTTCTTAGCTCAGTATCAGGCACATAGTAGGTGCTCCATCAATATCCGGTAATTATGACCAGAGTAATGCAGCAGAGGGGAAGCCAGGTTGCAGTGGGCTGAGGAGTGAACTGGAAGTGAGGAAACAAAGAGTGAGAAAACTTCAATTTCTAGAAACTTGACTGTGACAACTAAAAGAGAGAGGACAGAAGCTACAGGGAGAATATAAATTTAAAGAGGAGATTTTAATTTTGTTAGTTTTTAGGATTGAAGAGACTGGGAATCTGCTTTTATTATGACAGAATGGAGGTCACAGAGCAGAAGTAAAAGACACAACTAGAGGAAGGATGGGATCTAGAACTTGGTGACAGGTTGACAGGGACATGGGGAAGGGCTGCTTCTGCCTCTGCCGTGGGCTACCATGAAGGAGGGTGGAGGGTATAAATCCCAAGAAATGTGGGTGTGGGAGAAGTTGGAAGAAGTCACACCTAATGGTTTTCCAATTTCTCTGTGAAATATAAAGGAGGGTCGGTGGCTTGAAGGGGAGAAAGAAGATATGAAACCAACTTAGGGAAATAGAAGAAGGAGCTGGCTTGAAGGTTTCATGAGGGCAGGGACTTTTCTGCCTTTTCACTCCTGATTCCTCAGCACCTAGAATATTGCTTAGCACATGAATTCACATGAATGAATACACGAATGTTGTCTGGGTTATCAATTGCTGCATAACAAACTCTCCCTATCCCCAGGTGACCGTGGCTTAAAACACTGCCACCACATGGTTTATTGTATTTACATATCTTGACTTAATAGCTCTTTGGCTTCAAGTAGTGACACCTGCGGGTCTGGAAGGTACTGGCTGAAATAACCTCACTCACCTGGCTGGTTTTGGGTGCAGCAGCTGACGGGGAGCTTAGCTCAGGCTGTTGGCTGGGGTCCCTGGTTCCCTCCGTGTGGGCCTCTTCATGTGGTTGCTTGGCCTCCTCAGATTGGAGGATGGCTTCCACAAAGGAGTGTTCCAAATAGCCAAGGCCTCCTAACAGCCATCTTGAGGATGACAGAGCAGAGATTGGAAGAATGAAGCCTCCTGACCCCAAATTGCTTGCCTCTTAACTTCTGTGAAACAAAAGTAATCTTTCTTATTATTAAATCCTGTTTTTTCTCATTCTGTTTTTCTGTTAAACGAAGCAAACCTATTATACTCAATGAAAAAGAAGCAAGCCGAACTCATGGTTTCACTATAGCCAAGAAAAACAGTGTAGCTGATAAACTTTCTTATTTCTACCAAACAAGTTGTTCCACTTTTATTATGAGCATTTCATAACACCTATTTTATTCTCCTAAAATGAAAATCTCAGATAATATTGCCTACTAACATGAATAAACACACACACACACACACACACACACACACACACACACACTGCCTTAACTATAATAAAGAAGTTAAATAAAAGGAAAGTAACTGAGACTAAAATAACATATAATTAACACATAAATCCTGGAACTTGCCCACTCTAGGAGACATAAAGTGGTTGTCAGGTACTTGCAGCTGCACAGAATGAATAAGCTTGTGTTTAAGGAAAACAGGAAGATACTTATATGAATGTCAGGTAGGTCACTCAAAAAGAATGTGGACTGGGGAACTGTGGACTATTCCATACAATATAGGACATCTGGCATTTCTGTCCATTAAGTGCCAATAGGACCTCCCAGTGATGGTCACAACCAAAACAGCCCCACAAGTTTTCAAATGAGGGACAGTAACCACTCCTGTTTAAGAGCCTCTGGTCTCAGTGGGTTATGAAGAAACCTTAAAGTGAGCCCTGAGGATGAGGCTTTCCCCTGTTCCCCTTCCTGAGGCCCAGCCTGCCTATCTTAAAGACTCTTCCTGCTCTAATCTCTAGTTAGGATTGTCAAGTTTAGCAAATAAAAATACAGGATTCCCAGTTAAATTTGAATTTTGGATAAACTACGAATAACTTTTTAGTATATAAGCATGTCCCAAATTTTCCATGAGACCTACTTATACTAAAAAAAATTATTTGTTGTTTGCCTGAAATTTGAAGTTATCTGGACATCCTGTATTCTATCTGTCAATCTTGCTTCCAGTATACATTGCTCCCTTCAGGATTTTAAGCAAACCAGTTCCGTGGGGCACTGATCCAATCAGGAGACTAAGAACTATGGCCAAGCTTTTTTTTTTTTTTTCTTTTTGATCAACATTTTAGCAAGGCTACAATGGTGTCTGCTGCTCTCTGAGCTTCGCAATGTCACCCAAGGATGACAAAAAAAAAGACACCTGAAAACTGGCTAAGAAAAAGACTCAGTGAACAAATCTGGGGGAAAGGCTAAAAAGAAGTAGTCCAAAGGCAAAATTCAGGACAAGCTTAATAACCTAGTCTTGTTTGACAAAGCTACATATGACAAACACTGTAAGAAAGTTCCCAATCATAAGCTTATAACTCCAGTTGTGGTCTCTGAGAGATTGAAGATTGGTGGTTCGCTGGTCGGGGCAGTCCTTCAGGAGCTTCTTAGTAAAGGTCTTATCAACCTGGTTTCAAAGCACAGAGCTCAAGTAATTTACACCAGAAATACCAAGGGTAGAGATGCTCTGGCTGCTGGTGAAGATACATGAACAGGTCCAACCAGCTGTACATTTGGAAAAATAAAACTTTGTTTAAAAAAAAAAAGAAAACTATGACCATAATGCAGTGTTTCCCAAAAGGAAAGAGTGCTACTCCATAAAATGTACTGTAGAAAACAAGAGACTGCCTACCATAACTTCTCTTGGAGATTCATAATACTGTTTATGTCTTATACTGAAGCTAAAGTGGATCCTACCATAAAGATATATGGGGGGGGCAAAAAAAAACCCTGGGGTTATCTTTTGGAGGGTGGGCCCCTTGTAGTACTCTTGGAATGTGTTCCTCCAGATTAAATGGTCAACCAAAGTTTTTATCTGGAAGTTTTGAGAAAATTGCATCATGATTTGTGGAAGAAATGTCCCAAATTGTGGCAAATGGGTAACTAGTTCTTCCTGCCCATACCACACTGAGTGTTCAGCAGTTTTTGACCAAAAATGGCATGATCCCCATGCCCCACCCTCCCTATTTACCCAATCTTGTCAAGAATGACTTTTTGTTTCCCTAGATGGAAAAAGTCCTCAAAGGGAAACGTTTTGCTAATTAGAAGAGGTGAAACAAAAAACAGCAAAAGTTCTAAAACGGCATCCAAATTGATGAGATCAAAAACTGTTTTGAGCAGTGGAAAAAGTGTCTCAATAGATGTATTGTATCCAACAAAGAGTACTTTGAAGGTAACTGAAATTTAAACATGTAAGAAGACATCCGAGCAGCCAACAGACACATGAAGAAATGTTCAACTTCACTAATCATCAAGGAGATGCAAATCAAAACCACA
>NW_007246113.1:239459-241742 GCF_000164805.1 Carlito syrichta | reverse complement strand
AACGGTAGTAAATATCTGTCTGGGGATGGGGAGACACCTCTTAGCAACAAGGGTGCCTGAACGAAGCATATTTGTATACCTAACCCTTAACTGTATTCCACAATATCATAATAAAAAATATTGATTATAAAAAAAAGAGTAAATACACAATGTTTCACACTTTGTAGGGGTTTTGAGGTTCCCCCCTTGCACATTCAATGCTTTACCTGGTATTTCCCAAGCCCATTTCATCTAGCACCTGCTAACTGGCCCATGTGTTCATGTTCCAGGGAACACACTGTAGGATGCGGCCTTGAGGCAACTCTAGTTCTGGAGCCTGAAACGGATCCCAAGTCATCACATTCCCATTGTGTGGTTACTCTGACTCTCTGGGCCTAGTTTCTTATCTGTATAATGGTGGAATCTAATGTGATTAGCTTCAAGGCCCCTGAAGTTTATGAGATCTGGGAGGTAGCGTTTTCACACACCTCTTTTCTCCAGAGCTCTACTCTTTTTCATTATTTCCAAGAGCCTTCTCAAGCCAAACTCAAAAGTTTGCACTGTGTATGAACTGTCTTCAGGAGCCTGATTCCTTCATCCTGTTTTCAGCTTTGATCCATCAGGCCCAGTAGGTGCCATAGTGATGATCACTATAATTCCATGGGCAAGACGAGGGACACCCAATAATAACAGCAATAATTCACCAGCCTAGCAGATGCCAGATATCATTTGTGCTTCTCCCACTTTAGCATGAGATGATAAATACATGACAGAAAAAATGTTATCTGTAAAAAAAAAGACATTTAGTATATTTCCTGTGACCTCCAATTTGCAGCAGCAAGTTGAGTACCAGTGGGTGGGTAATTAGCTTGTGTCTTCTCACCACATTTCCCACATAATGTTCAACATGGTCTAGACTCCTGGGAAGTCTCCTTCCTCAGAGCTCATTTAATCCATGATGGAACTGTAGTGCTAAGATTACTCCTCAAAGGCTGAATAGGGGGAGCACCCATTTTGACCCCTTCTCCTCCATTTTCTCTCCCTGTCTTTTCAGCTCCCTGTCATCCTTCAGGCTCCTTCCTATCAGTAGCTTTACCAGTCCACCAAAGAAAGAAAATTTTCTGTTTCCTAAATATAATAATTTCTGCAGCCACGGCCAAGTACGGTGGCTCATGCCTGTAACCCCAGCACTTTAGGAGGTTAAGGCAGGAGGATTGCTTGAGACCAGGAGTTAGAGACCAGCTGAGGAAACATACCAAGATCTTGTCTCTACAAAAAAAAAAAGTTAAAAAATCAGTCAGATGTGGTGGTGCACATCTGTAGCCCAGCTACTCGGGGGGCTGAAGTGGAAGGATTGCCTGAGCCCAAAATGTCAAGGCAGTGAACCATGATTGTGCCACTGCACTCCAGCCTGGGTGAAGTGAAACCCTGGCTCAAAAATAATAATATTAATTTCTGCAATCAGAGGGAGAAGGTCACACAAATGGTCATTCTTCAACTTTTAAGGGAGCCCAACCTGTACCCAGAATGGTAAATAAGGGGTATGCAAGATTAAAGTTCCTGAGTCAAAGCCAACAGTGCTTGAATGCTAGCAAGCAATGTTTGCTTTAAAAGCATGAGCCAGAAGGGTCAGTATGCCCTCGTCTTCTATGAAGGTAATGAAGACACGAGTTTGAA
Organism: Carlito syrichta; assembly: GCF_000164805.1. Taxonomy (NCBI): domain Eukaryota; kingdom Metazoa; phylum Chordata; class Mammalia; order Primates; family Tarsiidae; genus Carlito; species Carlito syrichta. Next base: position 240,086 of record NW_007246113.1, on the reverse strand, counting down.
CATAAATGGGCCCTCTACTAAGATCCACCTGTGTCTAGGTGGGTCTCTCTTGCTGGTGAGCAGGACCTCCAAGACAACCGGTAGACAGGGGTTCTGGGGCAGCATAATGCTGGTTCAGCAAAGAGGGTCTCAAAATGTGGTCCCTGACGCATCAGCGTCATCTGGGAATTCTGTAGAAGCATAAACTCTTGAGCCTCATTCCAGATTTACTAAATCAAAGTGTGGGATTATACCTAGAAATCTGTGTTTTAATGAAGACTTCAAGTGTCTCTAATGCATGCTAAAGTTTGAGAACCACTAGTCTAGAGTGTTGATCTTCCTGCCTGACCTACTGAGTTTTTGTATCTGCACTGCATGAAAAAAGGGGGCTACAGGCAGAAGATGAAAGATATGTTCTCACAGGTGTGTGTGACCTGGCAGTGTGATCATGGCTACCCAGAAGGCAAAGGTGACAGAATGGAAAAGTGTGGTTTCAGCCCAGTGAAAACTCCAGAAAGTGCAGCAGTTCCTTGGCACCCTGTGAGGTTGCTGATATGGGTCACTATAAAAAGGTGGCCCCAGCCGGGTTCAGTGGCTCAGCCTGTAATCCCGCACCTTTGGGTGGCTGAGGTGAGTGGATTGCCTGAG